>NW_015152111.1:47155-50673 GCF_000732505.1 Cyprinodon variegatus | reverse complement strand
AATTTTGGGGGGCCTAGAGAGCTCTGCCATCCCCTTAAAGGAGAGTGACATGAGGAAAAGAAAGACTGTCCTCATCAGGGCCCTTTACATCTTAAAAAATCCTCAAACTAATTGGCTATATGCACAGCTCCACTGCTTCCTGAACTTCAGCCAGCTCCTTTGTGTATTGTCTCATCATACATATTATTATTATCTTCTCACCTGATTAAATACTAAAAATGCTTATTACCACAATATTTGTAACTACAAAGAAAAACAACATAGTAAATTAACATTACAAAAATTTCATTCTATTCCAAAATGGAATTTAACTCTGTCGGTACCAGTCATCAGTTAATTTCCAACAACTAAATCAGCATCCATTATTCAATTGATATGTTAGTAACGTCTGCGACTTAAAAATGTAACCTTGCTTGAGAACTGGTTTCTCAGTGTTGGATTTTGAACCTGATTTATATTTCTGCTAGAGCTTAACGCAGCAAAACGGCACGGAGCAGATCATGCAGGAAAGGAAGTTGTGCGCAGAAACAAAATAGAACATCAGTTAATTTTGAAAATAATAATTTTCTGTGGTAACTTGCTCTTACTTTGTGAGTCACCATGGCTCTTTAAAAAGCCTAAAAATGTCCTATTTATCTACAACTTGTAATGTTGAAGACTCCTATATTTTTGTGATTAAATTAGCATATTTATCAGGGGTTTTTTTCAGATATTTATGCTTATTAATCGCTAAATTTACTATTTTATCATTTGAGACCATGCTGGTCTAGAACCAGGGAAAACAAATTAGTTTAATTTAATTTTAATGTGTTGAACTGAGATTTTGAAAAGCATATTATTTTAATTTCTCTCAGTTTATTATTTGACTGTGTTTTTATTCTTCACTAAAGGGATAACAGGATAGTATGGCACCAGAAGTCTCAAAATTCACATATACTCACATATGTGATCCACATGTGCGCAGGACAAGATACACACATTATTTTTTCTATGTTATCTCTAAGTTACTCTAACTGTTCTAAAGCACTTTGAAAAAAACAGCTTATGCTACTGCATTTTTCTACTGGGCATTTGTCACGTTTACATGGTTTTCATTTCGGGTAGTAAGGGGTAACTAGCACTAGTCTAGCCCTGCCATGGCTTCCCTCTCTCACCCCTGACTCTTTTCTGACTGTTTTTTTACCTTCCTATCCTCTCTCCTGCTCTCTGTGTCGGATATATTCAGTTATTCCCCTGCCTGCTTTAGTGATAATGGTATGTGTAATAAATGTAGTATTTTTTTAGCTTTGGAGGCGAAAGTGTCAGATTCTTGACTTCGGTTTGTGGAAGGAGTTAGAGTAGGCCCATTTGTTAACTGCCCTGAGCCACCGAGACAAGGCACACATCAACATAGTGGTCCTCCTACATTTACTGAGCAGCCAGGCGATTGGGTGATGGTACACAGAAAGCGTAGTCATGGATCTCTGCCGACAGGCCACCACCAACCCGTTCACATTTCTAAACGATTTTCCCCGCTCAGTGATGACCGCTTCAGAAGCCCACTCTGGTAATTGGCAGAAACATAGTCAGAAACACAGCATTAGAGACACCAGGGACCAGAGTCATAGGTTTGTCGGGTGCCAGAAAGGGAGACATCAAATCTTACCTGAAATTGCTGGCTAAGGATTAGGTTAAGTACAGTAAGATTATCAGTTCACCCTGCTGGTAATGGCAACCGCTTACGCTCATCGGATCTCACTAAATTTAGCGTTGCCTCAGTGTTTACGTTTGCCAAAACAATGTAAAGACTCAATATTTTTTTCTGGTCCCCTCCCTGATCTGACCAGTGATGCCATGTTTAGCTGCATGTCATAATTCAACCGCTGGTTGTCTAGGTGATGATCTGAAAACGATGTGGAATACATTGATAACTGGTTATCTTTTTTGGGAAAACCTGGTCTGAGCATCCAGCCCACTCTGGACAATACAGTTCTTCTTTCCAGGAATCTGGCCAAATACATTAATCTACCAAAACCCTTACAACCCAGGGTTCAGACCACGAAGCAGAGTCGTAGTTTAACACACCTCTCTGCAGCCTCTCTATTGTTCCCCAGTCATTACTATATCTTGCCCACAACCAACATTAAAATAAACTAGAAAAGAATTGTAAAAGGGTAAATCATGATAATCTAATTAAAATAACTCCAATTGGGGAAAAAAATATTAAAATGATTAAATGGGGTTTACTTAACATAAGATCTCCTTTCTCACAATGTCTGTTAGTTAATGACTTGATTTATGATAATGAAATTGATTTTTGTTGCCTTACAGAATCTTGGCTACAGCAAGAGTATTATGTAAGCATAAATGAGGCAACTCCCTCTAGTTATTAAAATTTTCACATACCCAGACATTCTTAGTGAGTAGGATGTATAGCAACAAGCTTTCAGTCTGACTTACTGATTACTCCAAAGTCAGTTAATAACTACAAATTTTGTTTTTGTAACTTTGTATCGTCCACCAGGTCCTTACTCTGAATTTTTAGATTTCTTTTCAGAGTTTCTATCTGATTTAGTGTTACATACTGACAAGGTCGTCATAGTGGGGGATTTAAACATCCATGCTGACATTGAGGGTGATAACTTAAATGCAGCCTTTAATAATATTTTAAACTTGATTGGCTTTGTTCAAAATGTGAGTAGTCCTACACACACTCTTGTTCATAGTTTGGACTTTGAGCTGACATATGGCATTGAAAGTGAAAAAATATCAGTATTTCCTCAAAACCCTGTCCTCAGGATTATCTTTTGACAGAGAACCCATGTGATATACACATCATATTCCTATGTTCCCTTTTTATAGCTATCACACGGGATAATTAAAGCTTTAGATTTTGCTGAAATGTAGAGATATCTCCTGGAGATGATGTTGACACACTGCATATTGATCATTACTGCCCACAGTACAATGCATGATATAAAGCCCCATTTGCAGTCGATATTTCTTCTTTTCCCTCAAGCCTTTTCTTATTGATCATTTATACATAATTTTTCACGTTTTTGTTGCTTTTGGCTTGTATATTTTTTTTCCCCATGTTCTTCATTCATACATAGAAGTTTAGTGTTACCTCATCAATGGATAACTACATTAGAGCCATGCTTTTTGATGTGTTTTTGTTGTGTTAATTTCTTCTCATCTCTGATGTAGAAAAAAAAAACTCTCAGGTAGTTTTTTGTTTGAAACAGAAGACAAAATAGTGTTAAAATTACAACGTAGATGAGGTCCAAAATATGTGATAGCAAATGCTTTGATCACACTTTTTTTTAAATGATTGCTGTTGAAAAGTAGTTGCATTATTGGGCAATTACATGTTAACTTTGACAGCCAAAATAGAAAGGTTTTATCATTATTCCTTGCACTAAGCTGTTTTCAATGAATCACTTCATGGCATTGCTAAAGTATTCCTGCAGCATTTCTTTTTTTTCTTTTTACTACTTCACTACATACACTGCTTATGAAGGAGGCAACACGACAAGACA
>NW_015152111.1:0-46735 GCF_000732505.1 Cyprinodon variegatus | reverse complement strand
TACAACAAAGCAACAAACAGAACTAACCAAAGCATTCATTTATTGCACAACTTGTAGCACCAAGATTAAACCCTTTTAACCAAGATGTATAAACTTATTTGTAAAGAAGCTTAAGCAGCCAGATTAAATGAATGGTAAATGGAAACCAGGCAGAGTTAGGCAAGTGAATAAAATTAACAATGAAGCCAGCTCTCAGGGCCATGATCATGACACACGGATTAAATGGGAGAAATGGAAGTACGGATGGATATTCAGATCTAATTAATAAAAAGGAGTGATCAGACCTTGGAGAGCTCCTGCATTAAGTGGACGGACATGAATCATGGCTCCATCACAAGAGATGTCAATTGAAACGAAGGAGAGGTTTATCAAACTCTTAAAAGAGAGAAAATCATCATACGATGTTGCAAAATATGTTGGTTGTACACAGTCAGCTGTGTCTAAAATCTAGACGAAAAACAAACCAAATAGGAAGGTTATTAAAGGTAAGTAAACTGGTAGACCAAGGAAGACATCAAAGCGTCAAGACAGAAAACCTAAAACAATATGTTTAAAAAACTAAAAATGCACAACAAAACAAATGAGGATCAAATGGGAGGAAAACCGGAGTCAACGTCAGTGTCCTAACTATAAGAAACTAGCTGAAGAAAATGGGATTTTTCTAAAAGAAAAGCTCAACGAAAGCCATCATTAACACCTAAACGGGGAAAAAACAAGGTTACAATGGGTTAAAGCCGGGCATACACTGTGCAATTTTTTTGGTCATTGCACGCAGCTACAGGTCACACTGTACGACGAAACTGCAGGGTTTATGTGCAGCACGACGCTCTGGTGCGATCTACCTGCTCACACTGTACGTCTAAAAACCACGTCAGACTGAGCTCCCCAGCGAGATGGAACTACTCTGACTCGTCTATCCGGAAGCCAAATGAGTAGAAGAGGAATATGAAGCTCACTAGAGTGAAACGCGCCACCTTGGCAATTTGTGCAGTTTTGTGCTGAAAGCCCTAACAAGAAAAAGTGATGACGTATTTGGACAAAGACATTACTGAGCAAACGTGGCAACTACGGACTGTCAATTTTACAGAAACACCTACATTTCACTCGTAACCCCGCCATGCCTCTGTGTTTATATCCGAGAGGAAGAAGAAAAAGAAGAATGCTTGTTTGCGCATACTCACTGAGCAATTTGCCCACGACAGTCAGAAGAAAACCAAACATGTTTGATTTTCTGCCGATCTCACGATTCCTGATCGGGAGGTGGTTGTGAGAGGGTGATCGCCTCGTTACCCCCTGTATACTACCTGGCGCACGATCAGGCTGAAAGTTGGCTCGATTGGAAAAGTCTCGCACGACTGAAAAGTCGCCCCGAAAAGGGCAAAAAATCGCACAGTGTAAGCCCAGCTTAAGGAAAAGCAATGGTGGACTGTGGATGACTGGATAAAAGTCCTATTCAGTGATTTATCTCGAATCTGCATTGAGTTGGGCGATGATGTTGAAACTTTTGTTTGTTGCTGTTCCAATGAGACTTTTAAAGATGACTGCCTGAAGAGCAGTGGCAGCTGGTCAACAGAGGGCACTAGGATGCTGCAGGGTTTCGTTGTACAGTGTAAGTTCACAGCTCACGGTGTATGTTCTCACACTATGCGGCCCGACACTCTGATGCGATCTACCTGCTCACACTGTATGACTGTAAACCATGTCTGAATCAGCTCCACAGTGAGATGGCGCTACTCGGACTCATCTATCTGGAAGCCGAACGAGTTGAAAGGGAATATGAAGCTCACTAGAGTTAAATGTGCTGCCTTTGCAATTTGTGCAATTTGTTTGCTGAAAGCCCTAAAAAGAAAGGGCGACAACGTATTTGGACAATGACATGGCTGAACAAATGTGGCTACTACGGTCTGTCAGTTTTACAGAAAGAACTCCATTTCGCTCACACCCCTGCCATGCTACTGTGTTTTCATCTGAGAGGAAGGAGAAGAAGAATCCTTGTTTGCGCAAGCCCAAAGAGCAATTTGTCCAAGACGGTCGGGAGAAAATCGGACATGTTTGATTTTCTCCCGACCTAACGATTCCTGATCGGGAGGTGGTCGTCCCCTGATAGCCCCAACGCATGACCTGAAAGTTGGTCTGATCGGAAAATTGTTGCATGACTGGAAAGTCATCCCGAAAAGGGCTAAAAATTGCACAGTTTGAGCCTGGCTAAAGTGAAACCTTCTTTTGGGGGAGCAGAACTCTGTTAAAATAATCCTGAAGATTATTAGAAACTGGTCAGAAGAGGACAGGATTGTGAGGAAATACTGTTATTTCTTCACATTCTATGCCTATGTCAGCACAAGGTCCAAAGTATGAATATGAGAATGTGTGGAACTATTCACATTTTAAACAAATCCAATAGTCTCTAAGATAGTATTAAATGCATTAAAAATTTAAGATAGCATTAAAAATTTTATGTCAGCCTGGATGTTAAAGTCACCCACTATGATGAGCCTGTTAGTATTTAACACCAAATCAGATGAACTCTGAAAATTCCTTTAAAAATTAAAACTAATAACCTGGTGGAGGTATACAAAGTTATAAAAAGAAGAGGTTTTCTTGCTTTGCAATTTGGATGTGGGAAACTAATTGTTAAATGTTCAAAACAGTTGTAATTATCAACTGCCTTTGGAGTAATCAGTAAGCCAGACTGAAAGATTGTTGCTACTCCTCCTCCTCGCCCAGAATTTCTGGGTATGTGAAACTTTAAATAACTAGAAGGAGTTGCCTCATTTATTCTCACATAATCCTCTTGCTGCAGTCAAGGAAAAGATTAAGAAAACATGAAAGATATGAAGGAGGACCTTATTTAATGCTATCCATGACAAGAGAAATTAATGTGATGATGTAATTTCTGCTTAATCTTGTAGCCAACTTTTCCTCGAAAGGCCTAAAGGGTTTCTATAACAGTTGCATATATTTTGAGGGACATAACCTAAGAGCACAGTAACTACCATATAAAATAGGTCTGTGATACAATGCAATGTTGAAATAATGCCAAAGAAGACACATTAACAAAATCTTACACTTAAAATCTGATTTAAACTCGTTTTATCTCTCTGACATTTGGTGTGTAACTTTGGCATCACGAGGGACAATTTTAAAAAACAACGTTTTAGGGAGCACTCAGGAGCTATTTGGTTTTGCATATAATATTTAGGAAATAAATTCAGGAATTACTTTTACTACAGCTACAGTTATATCATGTTTTCAGATACTTTAATTTACATAACAGGTGTGTGTGTATTCAATTTTTGTGGATTGTTTAAAATTTCATGGCAGGGACATAACATATCCTCCATTTCTGGAATAACCCCTAAAGTGAATATATATAAATATCAATTGCCAAAACATTCTGAAAGTTAAAATGCAAAGTAAATTAAATATGGTTCATCAGACAACTGAATGAGGAATCTGTATTTATTACTTCTTGTCTCTGGAAAATTACTTTTCAGCTTTGTAACAATTCTTTTAAAAAATCAAAACACATTGAACTTTATTACACATTGAACATAATTCAAACAAATTTGTAACAAATACGTTTTTGCATCTGCATCTGTGTTCATCCATTAACTATGTAAACAAGACTAAAAATAACAGTGATGTGGGCAAAAGGAGCAGGCCGGCACTTGCACTGCTGGCGCTATTGCAGTAGTCACCCTGGCAGCAGCTGCTTCCCAATCCAATATAATTTTGAAAGAGCACAGAGGGATTTTCTGAGCACATAATCTTGGAGGCACAGCCTTTCAGGGTCTGGACTTCCCCTGCTACATTTACTGAGAAGATGAAAACAAATATATTAATGTGGTCCACTTCTTTAATCTTAGAAGCTCATGACATTTATTAAAAGAAAGATGTGGAACTTAGAAAATAAAACAGATGTCTCACTTGTTGAGGTGATGCAGTAGTCCTGATCTCCCTCACAGTTTAGAGTTTTCATGCACTGATTTCCTTCACAGCTGAAGCACTTTTTTCCATTTGGAACAAAGTTGGGCTCTGAAACACAACAATTTGGGGATTTTTACATCATGTAGTCCCAGTTAAACATAAAAAAAAACACACATTCTTCAAACTGCATGCAGTTCTTAACACAAGAATCTGTTTAAAATGTGTGGATGCTTTGGACAAAATAAAAGTAAATTGTAGATGCAGAATATTTTATTCATAAAAGTATTGGTTAAAAAACAAAACTGGACAAGTTTCAAATTACCAGATGCGTGCTGGATGTTGCAAAGCTCTGAGGAGCAGCACTCACTCACTATCACAGTTTTGTCAGATCCAAAGTTGACTGAGCCTCTAATGCAATCTCCACGCAGAGCACACATTTTGGCTTTGATCTCTTTGTCCTTAGAGGCACCTACAAAATGTACAAAGTAGAACTAATAAACGAGTGCCTGAAAGGTGACTGAAAGCAAATTGTGATCATACAGTTTATACCTGCGTATGTTACCAATCTCATTGCTGCACATAGATTATTTGGTGAGGGACATTCCTTTGCTGTGTCAATGCAGGTTTCAGAGGTTCCTGGTACACACTCGAAACATTTCAGGGCATTGGCTGATAATAGATCAGGTCAAAGGTATTAAAAAGTACTTTGAATCCTTTCTCAAATATATTATTTGGAAAAGACAAACCAAATGTTTTTAAAATACTGAATAACATGCAGCGTAAATGCAGAGACATTGTCAATTAAAAGCCAATTACAGTACTGGTTATTGAAGTGCAGTAATAAAACATAAAAAAAACATATAGAACAAAATTGCATGGGTAAAAAAACTTACCTTTTGAAAGAAGCAATACCCCAACAACCAGTGTGACCAAATACATTTTGTTAGTATCAGCAAATAACCAAGCCTTTCTTTGATTTATATATGTGGCTCACTTTAGCGGGGCTTGTCTTTTGGTTTTAGACCACACCTTCATCTCTCCTGTGTTTTGGTGAATACAAATAGTTTTAGAGTTAAAATATACAGGGAAGGCTTTGTAAATCATTTAATCAAAGAAAAGAAATGAAGAAAAGCTGTAATTCAATTAGCCCCCAAAGCGGTATCACATAACACATGTTATTTTGAATAATTCTCTTTTTGGTGTGCCTGTTAGTTTTACGTGTACAGATATGTTTTGGTTTTTCCACTTAGCAGTTGTGTAATCTGTTTCTTTTCTATAATTTCAGATAACAGTCAACTGCTTTGTTTAAAACCTGTCTTAGAAGTTCACTGGCGATGTTCTTATGGCTTTATAGTGCACCTGAAGGAAATTATTATCTACAACAGTATATCATAAAATTGAAAAAACTTAAATTTAATAAAAAATGGAAAATCTTTATACAGTGTTATCAATAGTTTTCAGAGCCCTACTTTGTAATATGAATGAAGACTGTGTTTAAGTGTAGCTCATCTCTATGCAATAAGTTTAGCATGGTATGATCATTGTGTTGTACAAAGTGAGGAATGTTAAGCGATTCAAAAGTAATTGACTTTATGTAACACAGCTAGGAATTCTGCTAACTTTCCTTTTTTATAATTTCTGCAACTTTGAACTGAGATATTCATCAATGATAACCAGAAGATAAAGTGGACATTGTTAAAAATTAATATATGTGGACAAGACTCTTAATGAACACATTAATAGGATAACATCCAGAAGGCACTTTGAGGAAAGAAAGGAAGGGTATGTTTTTCTTTGATTATTTTTTTACTCTTAATCTCTTTTAGCATCTTGTGTAAGCCTTTACTAAGGTCCTGGTGCCTTCTGAGTTGATCATCTCCCCTAGTGGTCTGGAGGACTTCCTTCAAGCAGTGCTAATTATTAGCTTTCCTTAAAGCCACAGTGGGTAATTTTCAGCAACATCTAAGGGTTTAGACCAGGGGTCGGCAACCTGCGGCTCTTTAGCGCCCCCCACGAAAATTTGCGTCATAGCCATAGAGATCAGTGGTCCTAGCCTGCAACACTCGTTCAGCATGGCTCGGTGCCAGGTAAACAAAGGGACAGGTGTGTCTCAGGCCATGGATCCCAAAGGGAAAAAAAGGAAGATATCTGATCAGAACACAGGATTCATTTGCTTTCTTTATCAGTGCAGAAGGATTGCCTGCATTTTTGCTTTGTAATGAGAGGTTGTCAAAAAAATAAGAGTACTTTGGAAAGGCATTTCCATGGAAGGCATGCTAAATTTGCAGTCGATCACAAAGTTGGGAATGAGAGAAAAAGTGCGATTTTTTGAGAATTTCCTTCCTTCAGAGAACATTTTTGTTAATGACAAATTTCAAATATCAGTGAACTGTATTAAGAAAGATTTTGTAATATTGTTTATCATGTATGATTATGTATAACCCCTCAGTAGATCTGTTCTTTCCACAGTTTTGTATAATTTTCCTTATTTCATGTTTTTCGATATTAAAAAGAAAATATGCTGTTTATATTTTTTGCTATAAAATTATTTGTTTTGTGTAGTCTTTGGAATGGTTTCTGCTATGACGAAACCTTACATGCAAAATATTTTAAACATTTATTTGTAATTTTTTTTTATTTTCAAACTTTTCTATATATTTTCCATAACAAAATAATTTGGATATGCATTTTTAATGCATTAGCTTTGATAGTATATCATTCCCCACGTAGCCTTTGTATTGCTCTTGTTTTTTTATGTTTTTTGTGTAATATTTATTTTTCTTAGTTTTTCTTTCTGATTCGCCAACATACATTTTTTAATACTTCTTGCACAATGTCTGATGACTTTGTTGTTTTAGCTTTTATACAACGTCTGTATGGATATTTATTCTTCTTATAAGCATTAGATGCCTTTTAAGTTTCCCAAATTTACAGAGAAAGTTCTACACAGTTCTTTTTAAACAACCTAAAACCCCAAGTATGAAAACCTTAAAATAACATAAACTTTACCAAAACCTCGTAGAACTCCCCATACTGTCTTTTTTGTAGAATTAAAGCTTAAAAAATGTAGATGGTAACATGCAGTAAAATGGTCAAATCTTACCAAACACCCTTTGTAACTTGTAGGTAAACTTACTAGGCCATTAAGTTTCCCAGAACTTTAATGATTCCTGTGGGCATAGTTGGAACTATTATCATTTTAATTACCCTGGGTTTCATAGACATATGAAAATGTATATATGCATTAAAAGATAAAATATATTTCGAAGGAACATGTTTGCCAAAGAACGGTTTCAGACACCCTTAGCAGCTAGCACTACTATCAAATGTTTGACATAACTGATCTTAGCTGATGCATAGAGGCGTGCCGTTATCTGGATGTTGTTGTGGGGTTTTTGGTGAACTGACGGAGGAGTCATTGCTGTGCTCTTCAGATCATTTTGGTTGGTTGTCCAAGGTTTTCAAAGTGGTTTAGTAACACTCTCCCGGCTGGTACATCTCAATTGTTGTCATCCACTTGTGAAAGTAAAATCTTTTGGGCTCTTTTTGTCATAAAGACAATTACTATTATTGCAACATTGCAAGACAGGACACTGTTAAAAAAAATAATAATAATAATTACGTTGTCATTTGCTCTTGAATTTCTTTTGATCTTTGCCTGGAGATCTTTTGATGGGTCATTTCTTGGTAGAGAGCAGGTGGGCCAGTGATCAATTGTATTGAATTTATGTGTGATAAATGACATTACTGTTTAAACATGGGGGCATTCACACTTATGTGTGTTTGGATTTTTCTCCTTAATAATAATTTTAAAAAGACTAATTTTAAAAGGTTGCCTTCTAACTGCAATTGGTCAATATTGCTCTGGAAAAAGCTTGTTGTGTCACAAAGGAGCTCTTAAGATTATTAACTTTAATTTAAAAGCAAACATCAAATAATTTTTCACCAGTTTAGGCATTTAGGAGCAGATGCGTAAATGTTGAATGTCAGACAGGAATTTATAAAATATTTCAACATTGTCTGGCCTTTCCATCCTGTTATGTTTTTAAAACCAACTGCAATAAAGCTTTTATTGCCCAGATTAAAAAGTGGAGACAAATATCCTTTCAAAAAGGGAAATGAAATACCTAACATTCCTTTCATTTAAAAGGACATTTTCGTAACCATTTTATTTGCGTTCTAAACCCTGTTCAGACACATTTACCTTGCTTGGGCAGGAAAAACTACACAGAACTAGAGCAAATAAATTATTTTTTTCAGATGAAAAGGTTTAGACTGTAGGAGGTTTTCCTGCAATCCTTTTTTTTTTTTTTGCTTCATGACTGTCTTACTGCCAAATCTACAGTTTCCTCACTGTATATCATATGATCTTTAAACTTTATATATTTTTAAACTTTGGTGTATTTTTTATTTTTATTTTTTTGAAAATTCATGGAATTAAAATAAACATGTGACTGATTGTGAAGTAGAGGGACATTTTAAATTGTTTTGTATTTTTTGCAGCTATCATGATTACAGTTTGGCTCAAAATACACATGTAATACAGACATAATTAAAAATATTTTTTGAAAAACTAAGCATCTTTGGAAGACTTAAATTGTGAAAAAAAAAAAAAAAACAAGAAAACATATGGGTAAAGACCTGCTGTGTCACTGCTGTGAGATAATCAAAGAAGGAAATATCGCCCTAAAGAGGATCCTGATGATTGGGAAATATAGAAACAGCTAAAAAAAAAAAAAACATGTTTAACACACCAGAAATGCCAAATTTAGGATTTTATAAACTGGTTCCAAGAATCCTAATTATTCCTGGAAAGATGTAATTATTTAATAGGTAAATCTGATGCATTACAAAAAGGTTTATCAATAATAGCTTTACTTCTGGTCCAATGATAATTGGAAACACTTCCAGTCAGCTCTTCTTCATTTTACCCATTTCACCTAAACATAGCATGTTCTATGATACTATGAACTGCTTTGTGGCAGCTAGTTCTGATGGCGTTGAGGCCAAATTTATTAAATATGCATCTCCAGTCCTCCATTTGTCTTTGAGCAATCTTTCCAATGTATATTTTGCTATGTGCCTTCTAAGGGGAAATGTTCCACAATTCCCCTTCAAAAAGGAAATGATCTGTATGATAAGGACAACTGCAGAGCTGTCTTAATCTAAAACAGAACTGCCAAAGTCTTGGAAAATATTATTTTTAAATCGGCCATAATAGTTCACAACATTCCTTTTTATATATCCCTACATTTTTTTTTTGTTAATTATGATCCACTTACTACTCATACTCATAACATCTGATTTAAGATTTAACAAAATTATGTAAATTTGAATAAAATATTAAAGTTATATGCACGCAAATTCTGGTGTTTCAAAGAATGAGATATAAAACAAACATAACATACAAAAAAAAAAGTTTGGGTTTAATGAACACTTCAATTTTTTTTTGTTATAAAATTTACAAAATCAATAGTTACAATATGTAGAATAAGTTAAATTAAGGTATAGTGTTTATACTGGCAGATTAAGTAGATGGAAAATGACATTAAAAACAATAAAGCTCAATGGTGAATATTTCTTTACCTCGAGATAGATTTTATTATGTGGAGTTACTCACAATGCATGGAGCAGCCAGAAATGTTACCCAAGAGTAGTTATAATTTATTATATTCTTAAGTACAAGCAAAAAAATCTTATTTTAAAGAATCTTTCTTATTATATTTTAACAGATAAACAATGCAAATGAATCATTAAAAAGCCACATATTAAATTCACATTAATGCCTATAAGAGAAGATGAACATAAAAGCCTGATGTACTGTTGGCATAAGAACAGATATCAAACATTGTTTTGTGATGTCAGACATTTTGAAACGGTTTTATTTATTCATTTTTTTTTTATCATTTGTTTTTCTCAAACAAAAAAAAACATACAAAAAGATTTGTATTTTAGCAGAGAATATGTAGCATAAATTTACACAAGCACAGATTTCTAAAATATTCACCACTGTGCTTGGTCCAAAGGTTTAAACTTCGTTGTTCATCATTTGAGTGCAGGCGTCTCAAAGGAAACAGCTTTCTTGTCACTTTTTTTTAATCAAAATAAAATGTCACTGTACATCAGTAATTTTAGATGGTGCTAACAGAGGAGGCGGCTATATTCAGAGAGAGCTGAAGACTTTTTAACTCCATCCCAGATACGAGCAGCGTAGTGAAACCTGGAAAAAATAGATAAATAAAAAACAAATAAACAAAGGGAGAGAGAATTATGTTATAAGTGAAGAGATTGGAAGATCTGTAGCTTTATGCTGATACTAAATGTGGTTGTCATTCAAAAACTAGTAAAATGTGAGTCACTAGAAACCCAATATTTCCTAATTAATATCTCAATGCTGACTTGTAGAAATTTTGATTGTTCTACTCTACAGTGAAACTTTTTTAGGACAAATTAAACATTGGACATTTTGGGCTCATCTTTTCAGTCTTTGATTTCTCTGTTTTTGCATAAAAGAAAATTAATAAATAAAAATATGTAACATTTTAAAATCAAGATACAACACTGGCATATTGAGAACCAACTGACAGAATAAAAAAAATACAGAAATAAATAAATGTGGATTCAAAAAATCGGTGTACCTCAAAATACAACAACTAGATAAATAAACGCAGTATTTAAGTCATACGAAGAAATAAATTAATACATCTCTTTTAAAGCAACACTTGGTACGTTTGAAAACAAGGTTGACCTGTAATTGCTGTTCCTCCATTATGACATACAGTGTGAGATATTTACCAGTTTTTCTCAGTGAGAATTGTGTGAGACAGCTGACAGCGAGGCATGGCCAAGATTTGGCTGCGGAGCTTAGAGACCATGGTGGAGAAGGTGGGATGACCTCTGTAACCGGGCAGCAAAGAGAAGAGCGGGTATGTCCCTGTCCCTAAGAAACATAGGAAATCATTTAAATCCTGTTTACTTCCAGCAAACAAGCTGTGCAAACAGAGGGGCACATGTTGGACTGTTTTTTTTTTTTTTTTAACTCAAAGCAAGTCAGGCTAACAGAAAAGTCCCTATTCCTGATTTAAGGCAAACATTTCTGGAGCAAATGTTCTGGTTCAGGAGCAGAAAAAGAGTTAATAAGCTGCTGGGAAGAGGCAACACTACCTTCAGGGCAGCAGACAAAGAACTGTCGAATACTAAAGCATAGAAATGAAAAAGGTAGCGGAGGGCTACAAAACAAAAGCAGAGGACCATCTGACTATAAAAAAAGGTCAATGATGTGGTAAGAGTTGCAGAAAATTTCCAACTTCAGGGGAAATACAGAATAAGTCTCATATGCTGATCCATCAGTGGCTGAGAAAATGATCCACTTCTCTTCCTGGTTTAAGGTTAGTTCTCTGGCATCAGTGCCTTCCAGTCATTTAACCCTAATCAATATGTCTACCATGCAAAAATAGGCTGAGGATGCCATCACCGTGGCATTATACCGTTATTTTTTAGATTTAGAGGACATTTTATGTTACTACCTTTGAATTTATTTATTTTTTTTAAACGAAATACAGAAGCAAGCCCCTGTTATGTTATAAATAAAAGCTATTCAAATACCAATTATAATGGTCTCTGTAGCAAAAGTAATTCCTAAATATTATTCAAAATCGCAAACAGGTCTTGAACACCTTTTAAAACTGCTTTCTGTTCTTTTCCCAAGTTACTAATCAAATTCAACAGATAAACCTACTTTTAATTTAGATTTCTTTCGGTATGATGTTGAATATGCATCTACCTCATAATTGTTAAAACAGTGTAATAAAGGAACAAAATGTTACTTAAACAGTTTACTAACCTGCTTTGTTCAGGTTATCCTCTCCATCATTTTCTTGAACCGGAAGCAGAAACATGTTGACCTCAGCATCCAAATATTCCTGCACCATTCCTGGAAAGATGTTGCAATCCAACATGGATAGGGTACCTGGGAAATGGGCATCATGTTTAATGATTAGTTTGTGTTTATTGGGGATTGTACAATTTACAGTCATGATTTTTTTAACCCAACCTTACAGACCTGAACATCTTGGGCTAAATGTTAGATGCTTTCATAAGTATTCCCAGTAGTTCAATATCAAATGGCTGAAGTATCTAAAAGACAACTGGGCTGTGCTTGGGGCACTTTAAGCTTTCTGAATATTTATAACTGAGGTTCCTTTTATTATTAATATTATTTATCAGAGTAATAAAGCCATTGCTTTTATATTTGAGTTTTAAAAAACAATCATGCAACTGTGGCTTACCATCACGTTACAATACAATACCTCAGCTTATACTGCGTTCAGACCGAATGCGGGTCTTTTGTGTTAGGTAATCTAGTTTACATGCTAATTTAATGGTTGATGCAACTAAAGTGGCTTCAAGACATCAAAGCCACAGGTTTTAAAAAGTGAGGAGAAATGATTTTTATGTACAAAGAAAAGAGACTGAGCTCTGATCCTTATTACTCTTCTGCAAAAGTGGGTAGAGCACACAAAAATTGTACTTAAATTGCCTTTAAAGAAATTAGTGTACTAAGAATTAGTAAAAAGGCTACTCAAGTACTTAGTAACTGATCTACTTACTACTCATATTCAAAACAACAGATTTAAGATTTAACAAAATTATGTAAAATTAAACAAAATATGAAGTCTTATGCATGCAAATTCTGGTGTTTCAAAGAATAAGATATAAAATAAACATAACATAGAAAAAACTGTAGGTGTGATGAACACTATTCAAAATCATTTTTGAGAGTAAAACTTACTAAATCAATAGTTAGAATATGTAGATTAACAAATAAAAGTATAGTAAAGTAAGGCAGACTTAGCAGATGGAAAATAACTTAAACCAATAAAGCTCAATAGTGAATATTCCTTTAAAGCAAGATAGATTTTATTACGTGAAGTTACTCACAATGCATGGAGCAGCCAGAAATCTTAACAAAGAGTAGTGATAATTTATTATATTCTTACTCAAGAACAACCAAAACTATTTTAAAACTACTCCTGAAAGTACATTTTTCAAAAAATTACAGGTAAAAATAACTGAGTAAATGTTACTAGTTACTACCCACCTCTGCTCCACTGAAACATTTTCTTACTGAACTGTGGTGAAGCGGTTTATAAATATTTACACTAACTAAAATGATAAAGCTGCCAGCCAAAAATAGGATTTTATATTCAATTGCTTGCCATTTTTACCAGAAATCTAAAAAATAAATAAATAAGGCTTTCCATTCATTTTCCGGGGCTATGGATAGCAACAGGAAATCCCAGACAACCTAGCCAGCCTTGGAGCGCCTTCACTGGGGACTCTGAGTGATGTGTGGGTGTCTGCTGCCCAGAACGAGGCCAGAATATTTAACTAGAATCCTAATCTTGATGAACTCACTCACCAGATGATGTTTTTCAGCTGGAATTTCTCGCACAAAAACATTCCTAAAGTATTTTTATTTTCAAAACCACAATAAGAAAAGTAGTAATAATAATTGAACTTTATTGATTTCACATTGGAGAAATGTACATCTGCATTTATCCCATCCCCTTGAGGAGCAGTGGGCTGCCATCGTGGGGTCCCCGGGGAGCAGTGTGGGGTTAAAAGTCTTGCTCAGAGACCCAGAGTGGCAGTCTGTAGGAGGGGAGCTCAGGATTCCAAGCTCTATGCCTTAACCACTAGGCTGCCAACTCCTCCACTAAAGCAAATAAAGCCAAACACAATCTAGATTGCGATGAAGGATTAGATCAGCTCAACAATTGGAGCGTTGAGCATTCAGCCTCCAGAGAGTCTAACTTCAATAAACACAGTTGCGTGTGTTTGGTGAGAACGCAGGACAAATTTAATCCCTTTCCTTTAAAACAGAAAGCAAATTTGCAAAAGTATATACAAGTTATTAGTTCTCTAATCATAAAAAAGATGGTGAAAATAATTACTGAAAAAACAAATAAATACAAAGTTTTAGGAAACGTAAATATTCTCTGTGTGTCTGCGTGGGTTCTATTTGGGTTCTCGGGTTTTCTCCCACATTCCAAAAACCTTCATGTTAGGTTGATTGGACATTCCAGATGGCCCTTAGGAGTGAGTGTGTTTGGTTGTTCATCTTTGTGCGTCTCTGTGTGGACCTGTGATGGACTGGCAGACCGTCTGGGGTGTACCCCGCATCTCACCCATTGACTACTGGTTTAGGCTCCAGTCCCCCCCTCTGCGACGCCATTTAGGGAATACGGGTTACGATAACGGATGGAGGGGTTCGAATAAATTATTCTGCTTCACAATCCTATAATATACTAATAAATGTATTCAGTTTATTGCTTAAACTGGTTTCTTTTTATTTATTCATGAAACTGATATTTCTAGGAAATAAATTAAAGAGTCTGTCACCTTTATATTTAAGATGAGAATGTGCCATTAGTTTGTCCACGACCATGTGCATGTTCTTAAAATTTCTTGGACAGAAATCCTCTCTTCTTGACTTATTCTGGAGAAAAACTAGATAAGAAAAAAAAAAATAAAGGTGAGAAATTTTTACTTCCATAATATGAATAAATCTGGTTGGTATGGGACGGTGTGATTGTGCCGATTAGCCCCACCTATATGAGGATAGTACTCTGCTCCATCATCACTGCCAGAGGAGCCAGAGCTGTCATGGCTTGCAGATGGGGTGGAAGGCTTGAGCATCTCAGCAGTCTGTAGAAACCTACCAATAAACCAACAACCATTGATAGTTTAATGTACGGAATAAAACCTCAAAAGATGCAAAATACAATACTTAGTGCTCTTTTTAAAAAAAATGGAGCCTTCAGGTTGTATTAAGACCCACATTACCACTAAATTATCTTCTTTTAGATTTTGGGTAAAGCAATAAAAAAAAAAAAAAACACAAAGAAATGCTAACCTGTATAGGTTTATGTCAGTAAACCAGTCTTGTACCACAATAACTACGTGGCATACCGTAAACAGGAAGGCTGCGATCTGAAGAGACTGTGGGCAGATTTTAGTAAAAGAGTCAAAATATGACTTATATAAAATAACAAATCTAATCTTTTTTTAGATGAAGATTATGACTTAGGTATATAATTAACCTAATGGTCTCAACGGGACAGATACAAACCTGCATTTCCACATATGTGTGAGGAAGGTTGTACTCTGGAGGCAGCTTTCGATCATTGTTGATAACATGGTCAAGTATAAAGGGGCTGAGAATAGGCTGAAAACAACAACAACAAAAAACATCCGTCATCGGCATGTTCTGAAGCATCGACCAAAGCATGTTTGAACAAACATCTTACCTGTGTGTCCAAAAAGATGACTCTCTCCTGAGTGATGAAGAAATCAATACCTGAGCTCTGATTCCCTCCTCTCTCCTTTATCTCTTGACTCTGGGCTCTGAAGACGTAACTCCTGCACAGAACAACAGAGTTTTTCACTAACAGTGAGGTTTATTTTAGGTGATTAAAATATAAACCAATTTTATTACTATAAAACATTTTGTGCCGTAAAGGAATCACATTCTGCTTCACTGGCCAAATAAATCAAATTAATTAGGGATGAAACAACTAATCGGTTTAATTGATTATTGAATTAATGGTCAACTAATTTAGGAATTGATAATCGTTAACTGCAGTATGGAGAATGTAAAACATGCCTTTCCCTGACACAGTGACCTACTTAGAGCAGTAATTTAATCAAAATTGTAAAATAATATACAAACATTCTGCATTTAAGATAAAAAAGCATTTTTGTCTGTCAGTATGCTCCATTCAGAAATCATCAGGTGGAAACATTTCTGTTTCACTTGGTTTAATTTCGTAAAAAAATCTTCTTTAAGGAATCTTTGGCTCTAAAAAAATAATCGACAGATAATCGATTTGCAAACTAATTGTTAGTTGCAACCCTAAAATATATATATATACACAATATATTAAAACACATAAGGACCATGCAGTACCGCACCCCACAAACCTGTTACTGTCTTATTTTTCTGTGGACTACACTAAAAAAAACGTTGATATCTAAACAACCGTACATAAAATCGAATACCAGACGTAGGAAACAGGTACAAGTTGCTTATTCTTTGACAACAATTTATGATTCTTTAGGAAGGTAACAAAATGCAGTGAATTTAAAAAAAATTATTAATGAAAATCCAGAATTATGTCCATTAAATAAATACATTTTTAACTGAAGCTTTTTACAGTCCTGGTATTTGATCGTCTAATTACTGACTTCTGAAATGACCGTTACAGTGTATAAAGAAATGAGTTAGAAATAGAACGCAGATTAAATGTCCATCATATTCTTGGTGCCATCATCAAGCTTACCTTTGATCTTCTTCAGGTGTGTTTGCAGATAATAGTGACATAATGGTAGATTTGCCAGTTCCCTGCAGGCCAATGACTCCCACTACCAACATGTCGGTCTGGTCCCTCAGATACTGCAGCACGAAAAAAAACACAAAAAACACAACTCCTTCTAAGTTGATTTAAAAACCTTTGCAAACTAATTGTTAGTTGCAGCCCTAAAATAAATATATACACAATATATTAAAACACATAAGGCCCAAGAGTGATTCAGACACTTCAGATCAGCTCAGAGAGAAGACAAAATGTTGATCTTAGTGAGGATGAGTGGTTGATCCTTTTGTTGTGAGTGGTTGATAGAAAAACATAAAGAAAAAAAAAACACAGACACACACAAAAGTGTTTCTAGTAATCAAAGAGACAAAATAACCCAGTATATTTTTCAGACATGCCTTAAGATAATTTTAACATCATGATGAAACTTCAGCAAAATCAAAGTATTGTCAAACAGCATCAAAAGTTAAAACCATCCTTATTTACATCCTAATCATTATTATCATCATTTTTATTTGCTTATTGATATGTTTAATCACATTAGCCGCCACTTTACCATCACATCTATTCATTGTCAATGTGCACTCATCTGTCAGCATTTTACTGGGATTGACTGGCTGCCTTAAGAGGTTGTACTTGACAAAACAGGTACAATAAAATGAAGAAAAGCGGCTTGAGAAAAACGAACAGGAACGAGGAGCCGCAAAGCTCTTGAAAGAGAATAGAGGAATGTTAAAGGGGAACATTTGCTCCCAGCATCGCATGAAGAACATGGGGGCCTTTGAGGTGATGTTTCCAAGCAAATGCATCCATATTTCTGCATTTACATACCTGCCTGGAAAGTGATAAGTGCTACATGCAACAATCAAAGGGCTGAAAAGATATGGCAACACAGAAACTACATTCCAGATAGCTTTTTTAGGTTATAAATACTGAAACCATCATATATAATACAGCAAATTTTTAACTCTTTTACATATTCCTTATAAATAGGTTAGATTGTAAATCAATGTACTTTAGCTTGTATACATATTTGTTTTCTGTGACTCTTCACAGTTCTTTTAAAATGCTTATTATTGAATTTTACAGTCAATACTATTGAAATTCCTCCTTTTTTACATTTTATTCATGACTTTTCAATAGTTTTAACATTAATAATTTTATCTCATCAAAATTATGTAACTAGCTATCAGCTACTGAGATTAGTCTTCCTCTATTAGGGATAACAGAGTTAATCTTCACCCCATAATAACTGCGTTATTGCTAAAAGAAGTATGTTCCTGTTAATTTCAATATTTAGTAGTGGACTGGCCTAACTGCTCTCTATGCTGCTGCGATCTTTCCTGGTTAAGACAATCTTAGCCTTGCTTAAAGTTCTGCTCACTGCTACTAACTAGAAGACCTAGGGTGCTTTGTAAAAAATACATAATCCTGGATTAAAGTATTTTTCACAAAGCACCCCAGTATTAGATCATAGAATTCCAGAAATTGAAAGTTTTAAAATGCTGCCATTGAGAGCTCCTTTTAGTCCCAAGATTCCTTATAAATACAGGACTCCACCTTTTCATCAAAGCGCTTCATTTTGATGTTCAACTCAGTAAAAAACAGCCACTCACCTCCATGGCACTGTCACACCAGTTCATCTGGTCATCAACCAGCTTAATGCTGTGCTTCATCTTTTCTGGATGGAGGAGTTTGGACTGACCGACCATGGCTGGAAGTCACAAGTAAAACAATAAATGTTCCTTTCTTTCACACAAATTTTTTTTGTTCAAAGTAATAAAAGTCCTTTATTGAATCAAATTATACATTTATATGCCAAATAATTGACAAGTGTAGTAGAGTAATAGGGAATGAACAGATCCATAATGCTGATTAGGTATGATTCATTCATTCAAAGATCTGAGTATAAAAACATATTAGATTTCAATCAGTGAGACTGAAGGGTTCAGATTTGTTTCTGGTACATTTCTCTCTGAAAACCTGCGAAACATAGTTTTCCTAAACGTCTTAAAAATGAAAACTTACACTGGCAAAGACACAGTACTTTTTTAAACTGGCCTCAAACACTAAATAGAATCCACTATTCACTGTGAATCTAGGTGAGTTTAAGTCAAGTATCATGCCTGTTAGGATGTTTCTCATGCTATGATGTAGGGCTGCAGCTATTGGCTATTCTAGCAATCAAATATGCCTCAATCAAAATACATTAATACATGTTTTAAATGCAATATAAATGGCTTTAAATTGAAAGTTAACTCAATTTAATAGTCAGAAGTGCAAGCGTGTTTATGGAGGAAGGAGGTTTTTTTTAAAACTCGAATTCAAAATTTTAGCTCTGAGGATGTTCTTTTAGTAAATAGTATGTTTTACAGTTGACATACTTCAAATAAATGATTATTTATTAATTAAATAAATTACCTTTTAATTAATTAACCATGATACTTACAATTAATTGTTTCAGCCCAAATATGATGGCCAGCCTGTTTATTACATGCAAAGTACAGCGGATCCTTTTGAATACATCAATATACTTTAAGAGGTTATGATGCCAAATAAGAACTATTCTCAGTTGGTGTATTTTTAACAAAACAACAATCTATGGCTGCAACTAAAGATTATTTTTGCAAATTGATTTATCTTTCGATTGTTTTTCAATTAATCGATTAATAATCGGATAGCCAAACATTCCTTCAAGATGATTTTTTTTTTGCAAAATTAAACTAAAACTTATAATACAGCATATTGATGGACGAAAACGTTTTTTTTTTGTTTTTTTTTATCTTAAATGCAAAATGTAAACTTTTTTTTTACAACTTTAATATAATTGCTGCTCAAGCATGGTTGCTCTTTTAGCTAAAAGCACATTTTAGAGGCGCTTTACTCCATTTAACGATTAATCGATTACTAGATTAGTTGACGATTATTTCAATAATCAATTATTCATGATTAATCTGATTAATTGTTTCAGCCCTACAACAATCCCAAACATAACAGTAAGTAAGCAGAATCTAGTTTCCATGTTGATAGAAATAACATGAATGATGATGAAAGATCTTAATTTAAGAAAAAGCTTTTTCTGTTAGGGTGGATGAGCACCTTCTGGAGACAAACCAAGTAATGCTGAGCAATGAATGTTCTGTGTTGGATTACCTGCTTACAGGTGCTAGTAGCTGTTGGACTCCGATTTCAAGAAGTTATTAAAAAACAAATGTGATTAAAACAAGTAATAGTTGAGAGGTTTAAAGTAAAGTAGCATCTTTACGTATTTACAAATGTATAGATCAAATATTCACGTTAGTTTTACACCCTACATTTCATTTTCCTCACTTCCACTTGAGAGATAAATTGTTTGCATTTTGTTTCCGTTTTTGTTTGCAGCAGAAAGTGTAGTATTAATGCATTTGACAAGATGGTGGAAAAATCTAGAAATATTTAACATCCCTGCAAAAGAGAGCAGGTTTTGAAGTTTTAATGACTCACGGTCCACAGCATTGCCTGATGCAGAAGCCCCCATTCCTCGGTTCTGAATCTGGTAGACAGGTTGTGTGGGTCTCTGCCCTTCCCTCTCCATCTTGGAGGGTCCGGGACCAGAGGACTGAGCTGCTGTATCTGGAGGTGTCCCTGGCTTCCCTCCATCATCCCTGGCTTTCATTAGCATGATTGGCTTGTCCAGAACTGGAGCTCCGCTGACGGGTGCATTCTGTGAAGGTTTGGCCTAAGAAAAAGATCCAAAACCACACAACTTATAAAAGCTGATCGCCTGGTATAAAAGCAAGAACAACTTATAGATTACCCTGCGATGTCTGAGTAATGAGACTAATTATATCATATAACATTACTTTATGAATTCAAAAGCACTGAAGCCACTTACTCTTTAAAAGCAGCTTAGTAAAACTAAAATGACCCACCCTTTCACCTGGAGGCTTTGCAAGAATGATGGGTGTTTTTTGGATGAGGGGTCCTGGTGGATCCTCACTCCCATCCTAAAAATCAAACAACAGCAATAAATACATTGTAACTAGTGATGTTATGAGATGAGCCGAGGCTTCGAGACGTGTCGAGTAATGGAGGGGGCGTTTCCCCGAAATGTGTGTCGAGGCGTGATTCATTTAGAGGAGGGGCCAAAATTGATGACGTCGGAGGCCGTGATATTACGTGACCGCTACGGGATAGATTCTAAGAATAGATTGGATGTTTTTTCCAACCAATATACGGTAGTTGCACAAAACTATTTTGGTTAGAATAAACAATGTAATGATCAAAATCTGAGCAAGCCACTGGACACAGTGTTAACATGTTAGTGTTAAGTAATATTTTCTCCATTGAACAGTCATCCACATAAGTGTCTGTAAGACCCAGATTCCCTCTCCAGAGGTTGATGGTTCAAGACCTTTCTTTGACTTTTGAAAGTTGCGGTTATACTTAATTATTTTGGCTAATTAGACAAATTTGCATTGGCTTGCCCTAATAAAAATACAGATTGGGTAGAAACGCTGACAAATTACATTGGTTTAGCCAACAGATTGGTTTAACACAACTGCCAACCTGATTAAAACCAAAAAATGTGGGGAAAAAACTATTATGTTTAAATAAAAATGACTAACACCTTTCATTTTTCTCATTATTGGCCAATTTGCACAGACACTTTCACTGTCTGTTTGAGTTTATTTCACTAAAATGGCAGAACAACTGTGCACTTTAAATGATTTTTCTAAGAAATTTTACACTTACAAAAGATTTTATTATACACACCAACCATTAACAATTTCAAAGGAGCTTAAAAGGGGGTAAAAAAGAAAAACAACCGCAAACAAATCTGATTTTATTACAAATTCTAGTTCTGCCCTCCACCAGTAGGTGGTGACATGTTCACATGGAGCCTCATGAACTGTGCAATTTGGCCAAACGGTTCAATGCCTCATGAGGCCTCATCTCAGCATCACTAATTGTAACTATTAATCATATAAACATATACCTGGTTTTTGGAGGTGTGTATTTATCTTACCCTTCGTTCTCTCGGTTGGTATTCTCGGTCACGGCTGGGCCCAGACAGATTTTGTCCAGGGGGTCCAATATCTCTCTCGCCCCGGCGTCGCCTCCTCCTCCTACCCTGCCCGTACATCCCGGGCTGGCTGTGCCCGGACTCTGACATGTTCAAAACTGTGAAACTTGCAACACCTAATGGTGGGATAGACGTTAAAACAACTACTAATTAGGTTTTGGTAAGTGTCGATGTGACTCACTCTCTTGTAAATAAATATAACAAATACTTCCGGGTAGTGTGCTCGTTTTGCTACTCAGAGCTTACCGTAGTATTACGAAGGGGCGGTAGTATATATTAACCACTTACTGGGTTAGGGTCTCCGCTCGCGTGCACAACGCTATGCACCTTAACTAACAAGATATTTGCCGTCCAGCAAATAAGGTTGTATCGAAAACTTGTTCCTTTATGTTTAGTTCCGCTCAGTCGGAATCGCATCATATATTGATCTCTTTCTTTCTTTTTCTTTGCTAGTGTTCATTGTTTTAAGCACAAATGCTTATAAATACAAAATAAACGTAAACAAATTAAGAGATCCTTTGAATAAAAACGATATAAATTACTCAGTCAAATTTTAGTCTGTTGGGTTTTAGACGTCTAAACCATATTTTGTGACCATTTATGAATCAAGTGTCATCTGCTGCGGAATTTCCACACTATTCTGTTGAATGTAGAGACGTGTCCTTATCTGACTTGATTTATGTTTTTCTTTTGCATAAAACCCATATAGATACACTGAAACACGTGGTCACATTGTGACAAAAAATACATTTAATGGAGAACGAATGCCTTTTTAAAGTATTGTAAATTATTTCGGAGAAAATTTTTTTATAAGAAATTCCCAATAAATCAACTGAGTTTATAAATCAGATCAATATTATTATGTCGAATGTTTGCTCCACTCTACTTCCGGTCCAAACCGGATGTGGGTGTAACCGGTTTGTTTCTCGGACGCCATCGTGTAAATTCCCCCAGTCCAATAAAGGAGTTTGTTTTTTAGAATGGTATTTATCTATTCTCCGTTTTTCAGTGAAGTTTATTGCTTGTAATATCACTAAAATCACATTTTCGGATTTATGAAAAAAACGTGTTTGTGGAAATGTGAACTATTGTTATAATATAAACCTACCTCGTGAGGAATTATATTTTCGGCGCACAACGTTGACCAAGAAAACCGTCAAATAGGGGTAAGTAGAGAGTAGGCGTCTGGAAATTGTTGTATTTTGCTGTATAACCTAATTGTTGCTAGAAATACTCTATCGTTACATCCAGTAATTAGCTACACTTAAGGGGGAGATGTAAATTGTTGGCAAACTTATTTTCTCTTTTGGAGGGTTATAATTTCTCAGAATAATTGTGAATAAACAATTAAGTAAAAAAAAAAGTAATGTGAATCTTATAGAAAATAAAATAAATGCCTTTTATTGTGCCTAAACTGGGAGATTGGAGACCGTGCGTGACAGTTCAAAAACATGTTAATAGAGGACACCAGACTTTCACCCTTGATTTTTATAGAATAATATAATTAAAATCCTATCTTAAGTAGGAGAGTTTGTAAGAAAAGGGAAACAAACTTACAAATAATTTATACCTAACAAATTAAATAGGAAGACCATCATGTTGAGTCTGGTTCTGCCAGGGGTTCTTCCCAACAGGGAGTTTTTCCTCTCCACTGTTGCTTCATGCTTGCTCATCATGGACAGGTTCTCTCAACCTGTGTTATCCAAACTGGACTTCCAGTTCCTGGTCCCTGAGTAAAGCGCTAGTATCAGCTCACGCAGTCCAGTGGATCTCCCCATAAAGCTCAGCATACCGTCTCACTAACCAGCAGTCTACAGACTGACCAACTTCGTCTATCTCCACTCCACTCCACTACCAGTTTCAGGCCTGGGAGGGGAACAGCCCTATTCTTTACTCCTATTCACGCATATCTATCAAAATTAAGCGCTATGTTTCCTGCCGAGGTCTGAGCGCCAAAGACAAAGTAATTGTATCCATACATTTCTCCTAATTGTCTTTTCTCTTCATTTGAGTTTTTCCAGATTGAACTATGGTTCAGCATTCTGTTATTGAAACAGCTCTGCAGTTCTCCAAAAGCTCCATGCATGTGATGGAGACGTCCTAGAGATATACATTCCTTAAAGTCCCAGATGACCTTAGTCTCCTCTGAGGCATCCTGTAACAATCAGCTCCATTTGTTGTTGAAGCAAACTCCTAAGAGATCCCTCTCTCATCACCAGTTCCCTGAATGCTCAACAGGGTCAATGAGGTGGTCCTGCACCTCCCTGCATTTAAAGCATCAGATAGTTTTGCTGGCACCAGTCCAAAAGCTTGGTATCCACTGTCTTAACGACTCAATAAGGCAAATTACATATACTTTTATTACATGTCTTGTAGTGTGAACTATTAGAAAAGGCTTGATGAAGTAATATTACTAGAATAGAGAACAACAGAATAATAGGTTTGAGATCAACTGACCGATTTATTAATAACTAATGGGTTATATAAACTTTTAAACAGAAGCAGAATGTTTCTATCAGTGTGCTAATATATATAGGTTTCACATGAAGGCTGATATAATCTGATCTTACTTTTTTGGCCAAAATCGACAAATTGGTCCGATATCAGCCAAAAAAAGTAGGAAAAAAAGAACATTGGAAATATATCACATGTGTTTAATCAACCTATCTTTTAATTTATAACATTCACGTTTTGAATTCAATATGTATGTTTTAAATATGTTTTTGTTTCTAAAACTAATTAGATCTTCTGTGTTAAATTGGCAGGAAAGTGGCGAATGCATGACCAGCTCCGTGCTTCTACTCCAGCTGTGGATCAAATCTACATGATGAGTGAATCAGCAGCTTGATTTGACGTTTTTACCACCACAGAATCCAAATCCTCCACACCACCCTCAGGAATTGTTACCATCACTGGAGGTCTATCTCCACTCACCTGGATGATGCAGACTACTCAGCCCTCCGCTTGTTGTCCCGCCAGTCTTTTGCTGCCAGCTAAGAACGAGAAAGGAAGGAGCAACAGGGCGCTATTCTAAGTCGTGCTCGCTCATCTTTGGAGATGAATCACAAAACGGCTGAATACAGCGTGGAATATACCGTAGGTGAAAATGATGAGAACTCTGACATAGAAAAGGAATCTGATGAGAGTTCCTCTGAAACCTCCAACAGTTCTGACTCGGAGGAAGCAGCTCTACCTCCCCCCATTGAAAATGGAGTAACCTGCCAAAAGTGTGGCCGGGGACCCTTCAGGTCCGTGAAGCGGCATTTGCTTTACTGCCATGGGGTGCAGGAAAAGTTCCAGTGCATTTTGTGCAAGCTTTTCTTTTTTAGTGAGGAGACACTCCGAGAACACCACATGCCTCTGTATTTATGTCACAGCTGTGGGCAGGTACTTCCCACCAAGAACTCATTCAACCAGCACCCGTGTAGAGGAGCCAAATCCACTTTGGTGCTCTTCTGCTCTGAGTCGATGCCCAAAGCGTGCAACTTATGCAAGTCCTTTTTCTCCTCTGATAAAACTTTGTCAATCCATCTCACCAAAGTTCACTCTTCTGTTATCAAAACCAAACGCATCTTTGTTGCATGTTCATCGTCATTGACAGAAGCCGGAGATGCACAGAAGGAAGCTGTTAGCAGGAATCTCTGTGTCGACGAAGCTCCAGACACTCAGGACTCGAACGTAGACGCTCCAACAACGCTCTCTATCCTAGCCCTTTTTGAGAATGAGAGCCGACAGTGGGATCTGATGAAGCGGATGAACACAGGATGGCGCTCCAAGACCCCCTGTCCCTGCAGGCAGTGCGGCGCCATCTTCCGGCAGCCCTCCTTCGCCATCAGCCACCGCTACCTTCATCGAGGCCAGCGCTCACACCTCTGCCAGTGCGGTCGAGCTTTTAGGCACCAGCTGCATCTCCTGCGGCACTGCGTTCAGCACGCTGAGGCTTTGAGCTACATCTGCGTTGGCTGCGGGGACACTTTCTCCGGAGCAAAACATTTAACACGGCACCTAACAGGCAAACAGTGGAAACAGTCTCAGTGTGGAGAGAGGGTGAAAGAAAGTAGGGAGAGAAAGTGCAGGATGCCTTTTATGTGTATCTGCGGCCTGGTGTTTTTGAGGCCCTCGGCCTACATATGGCACCAAATAAGAAACAGAGCTGAAACAAAGAGCCACTGAAGAAATGAGATATCCCATAAAAAATAAGTTCTGTTTTATTTTTTATTTAAAATACCACTATTGATCAAAAGGGGTTACAATTTGTCCGTATTTGGTTTTGGTTTCTCCTGTTCTGTGGAACACAGCTCTGCATGGGTTTGAGGTTTTCATCACCTTTATAATAAAGTGCTTCATTAAAAAAACTGCAATTTTTGTGTTTTTATTTGTTAGGCTTTATATAACATTTTAATTAATATAATAAACAGAAATATTTCCACATAACAGAAAAAGGTGGATATGGTATATTAATTATTCCATGTTGAGCCACGCCTTTTAAGTTTGAAATCAGAACCAGAAAAACAAGCTTTATTTACCAAGTACTGTGATGCTTGGTTATAAAGCTTTGTTCTTTGGTGATGAGATGTTACACATAGACAAACACACAGCTGACATCAATACTGGTATGTTAAGTTACATGTTTGTTTTTTACCAAAAAACAGCAGCAGATCCCCAGTAAAAAATAGAGATTGACCCAAGAGTTATGAGAAGAATTTAAAATGAAAATAAATGTTATTTGTTTCCTGAGGTTTCCAGACTGTTGTTTTGTGTCATTAGCTGCCTCTGTCCAGATTTTATACTGAAACTATTTTTTTCACCCAGCCTTAATCAAACCTAATTGTGTTCATTACTTCTAGATCAGATCTAAAGAAAAGCTGCTAAATCATGCAAATACTAGTCACCTCAAAGCTTTTGGTTTTGAATATTAGTTTCTTTTTTGCTATATTTGCAAAATTAAATTAACTAGTCATGTCAGCAGTGACACACAATACATGCTATTCATCTTAGAATTGTAAAACAGGTATCAGTTATTTAGTGCAATGCAGAAGTTAAATGTTTTTGTAATTCTAAATATATGAATAAATTATATTCCCATGTTTTTAAAAAAACATTAATTAATTGGAAAATTTTGTCCATAGATCACAAATTAATCAGTAGTTGTTGGTGAGGCTCTAGAGGCAACGCCATTGAAGTGAATACTAGAAAGAATGTCTCTTAGAGTAGAAGGTTAATATGGTGCTTTGGCTAAAAATATAACAAAATGCATAATTTCTTAAAATCAGTTTTTATTAAATTAGACATAAAAAAAAAGGCACAGCACATTTAAACTTCTGCTCATTTGTTTAAAAAACAAATGAGCAAATGTAGGTGTTCATTTAAAAAAAGAACACCTACATTTCAGTTCAATATTCAGTAATATAAAACAAAAATCATTGGAAAAAAATGTTTTTCACTGCAAGTGTTTGACGTAATCACCTGGTCTGCCTAAAACATGCATGGATGACATAGAAGACCACAGCAAAAGTAAAAATATATTTATTCTAACTTAACTTTGTTTTTGGCATCTGTCCAGTTTTGGATGTTTTGTTTTCTTCACACAAGATTATTTAAAGTAAACTAAGTAACATTAGGTTCCACACACTAAAAAAAATAAAAAATAAAAGTCAACATGAGCAGCAAAGATTTAAATCAATGCATTTAAATCAAAAGTCTAGTGTATCTTTTTTGCACAGTTGTCAAGAAAAGCATATGCAAATTTTTTGTTTTAAGATATTTGTTTGCCTAGATGCAATTACATTAATGGAACCCAGTGAATGTTGTTAAGTAGGAAATTAACTAAAGCTTTGTGACAAATATAACCATCTCTGATCTGTTACTTTGAGCAGTGTCTGGAAAATCAACAGTATATTTAATGCATGATTAATCAGTGACATTTCGCAGTTTTTGAGACAAAACTGATGTGATGTTATCTAGATACCAAAAAAGTAGTGAAATAGCATTTACTGTTGAAATGTTACCACCTGTGTCATTTGAAAATTCATAAAAACAAACAAAAAAAAACATCTCATAAAATCTGTTGTAAATTTTTGGATGAAATCTTTGTGTTGATATCCATTAGTTAAAGTTCTTAGGTGAGATTAAAGGTGAGAGAAATTACTAACCTGTGAGTACATTCTGTACTGCAAAGGTAACAAAAAATCTTGTTTAATCAACACTTGACCACTAGGTGGAACCATTGGCTTTCTTAAACAAAACAGGAAAAGCCCTACATGTTTAATCAGACAGCTGCTGTGTTATATTTAGAGTTATCTGCATGATCGTTCTGATATTTATTGAACACTAAAAATCTACTCCCACTTCTTGGGGACTAATCGATTTTTTGTCCTGCAGAACATTTTTAAATACATTAGCACAAGATGACCAGAACAAATGTAAATAGAGCCATGTAAATAACACCATAACACTTGATAAAATGTCCAAATCTAAGTTTTTGGAAATAGACATCATTGGTATAAGAATTAAACAACTTGAAAATACAGAAAAAGGTATGAGGTTTTTTTCTAAAATATAAAAAGAATATATGAAAATGACCTCAAAAATAAAATACAAATATAAAACCTTTAATTCCACAGGAATAAGGTGATAATTATTCATACAAAAATCATTTAGATTATCTAATCTCAGTTCTTTTCAATAAGTTTTCTAAGCACAATAACAAATATTTTTGCCACACATTGTAGCAGACTTCCCAATATTTTATTCAGATAATTCTACAGCAGAAAAATTCCTCTGTAATTCTTCTGCTTTAGTCACTGAGCAACGCATGCAGCACTGAACTGGATGAGATGTTTCCTCTGCTTTGTAACAGTTCTGCAGCTGCCCTGGCTGCCCCTGATCCTTGCAGCAGAAGGAAATGTTACAGACACTTTGTGAAAAAAGCATTTGCAGCCATGTCACCTGCAGAAGGAAAGGAAATGGAATGAAAAACAAAACAAACTTCTTCTATCTTCCAAAGCTGGGGTGTTCCAGTTCAGCTCAGCTACCACATCCTGCCATGTGTTATCAGCAGTTCTGTGCAACAGCAGCCTCATCGCCAGCAACTGTAAATACCGTTTACCTGATCTCTGGGTTTCTGTGACGTAGGACCTCAGACAGCAGCTCCGATGTCTGCTGGAAGCAGCGAGTCAGGTGGTCCAGCTTCTGCTCCATGAAGAGGATCCTCTGCTCCAGTTCTCTGTAAGAGTTGTTCCAGTTGGCGCTGAGGTCACACATGATCATCTGCATCTGATAAAATCAGATGTACAACACAAATATAGACGTTAATGTTTTTTTTTATTTGTGAGCAATTTCATAATAACAGTGCTTTGAGGTAAGACTATAGGACATTCTTGTTCCATTATGTATTTAATTCTTTTTTTTTTTTTCAAAACTCAAACTAACACCACATAATGAATATGTGATTTTCTCATAGAAGAATGAAAATAATAAAAAAAAAAAAGAAAACTGAGCTGAGGTGCATCCTGTTTCACATGATCGTCAATTGTCATCAATTATCATCAATTGGCATCAATTTGTAGACTTTAATCCTGATCCTCAGGAAACACCTAGTCTGTTTTAGACATTCTCTTGCATCCATAATTAAATATGTGGGTGATTATCAGGCCTCTGCTGCTGCTGAAGGTGGAACACAATCATTTGATTTAGGTATGCTGGGAAAAAAAGACATTTGAAACATACAGGATGGTGTGGTTCTGAGTAAAAGGATTAAAGACACCCGTTGTACAAGATTTCCCCCTAAAAAACACACCTGCTTATGCAAGCTCTCGCAATTGACAGTCTGTGTCAGTGGACAAACCCAGCATAAACTCAAAGGAACTGTCTGTATTGTCAAGTCAATAATCTGCAGAGGGGAACAGACACATTTCTCCAGCTTTAAAGGTTACTTTGAGCGCAGTGGCACAGAAGAAGTTCAGAACTAAGGGACTCCCCTGGACCTTGGTTGCTGTCAAACTTAAGGGATCCAGGGAGAAAGGCTTTATTGAGTCTGTAGTGCTCCAGTGCTGCTCTAATCCACCAATTAGGCTTGCATGGTAGAGCGGCCAGATGGAAGCCATTCCTTAATAAAAGGCACATGGCAGTCTGTCTGAAATTTGCCAAAAGGCACCTGAAGGACTCTCAGACCATCAAAGATATGATCCTTTAGTCTGATGAGGTAAAGGTTAATTTGCCATGTATTTCAGACATTTTTTATGGATTAAACCAGACACAGATTATCAGTTGGCCAATACCATCCCTACAGAAAAGCAGAGTGGTGGAGGCATCATGCAATGAGGATCGTTTCTAGGGCCAAATTTGAAAGACTAGCTGAGAATGGAAGATGATCGCATCAGAATACAGAAACATGGATGAAACCCAGCTCCAAAAGGCTGCTGACCTCAGATTTGGGCAAATTGTTTCTTCTGTCAGATATGTCAAAGGAATAACTTCAGGACAACTCTTTGAATATTCATGAGTTTGAACCAGAATCCACATTTTTAATTAGATTGAACATTTAGGGAAGATCTAAAAAAAACCTGCATAAATACTTGCAGTATATTGTAGTATGCATTTAAGCTAATGGATTTAAAAAATATATATATATTGAAAGAAGCTTTCAATAAACATTTAGTTTACTGAAAGCTGTATTTTCAACCACTAATAAACAAAGCCATTATCTGTGTTTGTAGTCTGCTTTTCTGTCTGTTTTATTTTTGTTCCCTTTTAAATGGCTTTAGTTGTGCACCCATAACCTATACTGTTAAACAGCTTTTATTTGTTTACTGATTTCCTTGAATATTTTCCATAGAGCAAAAACATCCAGCTTTATACTGAATTATAATTTAGCCTCAATGCTTGCCTCAATGTTTAACTCTCGGTTTATTTTCCATGTAACTTGATCAAGAGGACTGTACTATCTTTACAGTGGTTACTTTTAATATCCTTGGCTCAAAAATGATTTGGACAATGATCAGAAATAAAGAACACAAGAGAAATGTGTGGTTTATTTTACTTTGATGTGAAACAGTAACTAAATGTTCCAGCTGGCATTTACCTTTGGGAGGTCCACCATCTCACTGACATAATCTCTCAGTTTTCTTTGTTTAAGGCGTAAATGTCGAAATCTGAAATAGAAAAAAAAGTCTTTTTTAAATCAAATCCATGTGGTAATATTTCAAACACACAAAAAAAACTTTGTATTATATGATTCAAAGTATAAAAAAAGAGACAGAAGTGGATCAAATCAGTCATTTGTTTTCAGGAAAGCCCTTCCTTTGGATTTATTTTAAGCCAGTTATATGGTGTTTTTGGTTTAAAAGCTCCATGTAGGGATGTGGATCGCTCATCTAAAGACAGAGCGTCCTAATTTTGGACAAATACACCATTCCTGGCACAAGATGGTCCGATTTAGGAAAAGAATATGCTGACGAGTATTCCACTAATCAGCACGGAGAGGGTCATGCTGAGTTTGTTAAACAGCTGTAAAACATTGCCAGAGGCGGAAAACGGATAAATTTAGCTCCACAGATGGACGAAAGCAGAAGTACAAAGAGAGCAGATTTATGGAAACCAATAGTGCGATCGGTGCTTGGCGGCCCAGAGCATAATGAGGTGATGGAGTCTCATTACGGTAGACAGTAACTCCAGAGGTGTGGAGGTTCCTCCCGCTCTCATTCTTTCCACAGGGTGTTTATTTGTAATAGTTCAGCCCAGTTTGAAACAGGAAACACAGGCCCTATGCTAACGCAGAGTGCCCTCACACGTGTATTCCTGTTGACAGAAAAGTGGAGCTCTTAATCACTTCTGAATCTCCTGGCTTGTGTAATCCACTTGTTCTTGGTGTTTGGAGCTTCCATGTTTATAAAGAATGAAAAAACAATATGAAGTCATATCCTTCTAGAGACTTGTGTTTAATTTTTAGATAAGTGAATTTTTGGGGATGGATTTAATCTGATAATTAATCTAAACCAGACTCAGTGTGTTGACAATAAGTTAATGATCCATAAAATACACATTGCAAGGCATACAAACGCCACCCTTTTATAGCTCCTGGGCAGATTTAAGCACACGGCCACCACTCACACTCTGATGGCTTCCAGAAGACATCGCAGGTGTCTTCGGTGCTCGTTCCGGCTGCCCTTTGGCAGGTTTGCACGATGCAGCAGCCAGCATTCTCTCAGAACATTAGCAGCAGCATGCCGGATCTGAATAACCAAGCAGACAAACAATGATAAGATTATTAAGATAAAGTCTGTCAATCATTAACCGGTAAAGTGCATTGCCTTAGGATTTTTAACACCCTGAACTGTTCCACATTTGTCACGTAACAAACGCAAACCTTGATATTGGGATTTTTTTTGGTGACAACACAGATTAATGGATAACTGTGAATAGTAAATACAAAAAAATTTTTACAGGATGTTCTTTTTTTTAACAAGCACAATTAACAGTGAGTTGTGCATATGCGCACTATTAAACTGATTAAAAATAAGAACAAAGAGTGGATTTACCCGTAATTTGAGTAGGTAAATAAGATGATATGCCGATGGAATGAGAGTTTTCAGTCATAGATATAAGATAACTAGATATTATGCATGCACTTAAGACAAGATGATAGATTTGCTTTTCTTATTTAAATATAAATTATCTTATTCAATTGAAAAAAGTCTTACTTACCTGCCAATATAGAAAGAAAATAGAAAATGGAAAAAAAAAAGATTTAAATATTATCATTACACTCACAAGAAAGTAATTTTACTACATCAATACTGTTGATGCCCTATTGTAACTTATTTGAACAGTTTTTAAAAGATTTTTTTTTTTTTTAAGTTTGTCCCTTCATTTTATTTTGACTTGGTCTTGTTTAGGCTTAGGGCTTTATTGAGTTTATTCAGGGTGCTTTATGAATGATTGTGTCTGTTGGTGTTATGTTGTTGTTGCTAGTAAAAAAAAAATCCCAGAGGTAGCAACCAAAGGGATGTAATAAAATTAATATGAACCTTTACTTTTTTTTTTCCCCCAATAGCTCAATACTAGTTACACTTGGCAAAGAATGCCAATTTATGCTGAGATTCAGGTCTGGAAAAATCAACTAGGTTTATGTCTAACCCATTTTAATTCACTGATAAGTCCATCATCAATTCTCCAGTCCTCAGGGCCATTGTTCTGAAGCTTCACGCTGTCTGTATTTTTACACACCATAATCAAATAAATATATATTTAGGAAGAGAAGTCAGAAGTTTTATTAAGCTTTCTTAAAACACGGACACATCCAGAAGTTGTAGCACACCAGTCCCTGAGCACTGAAATTTGACACCACTAATCTAAAATATTGTAATCTATTTAGTAGAGTCTGTACACCAGGAAGCTTCCACCACATCATTTTAATGGAGGCCATTGTGTCCTTCAGGCCTGCATGACTTATTGCAGTTCTTTCAAACATTTCCAAGAATCTGGTCACTTTTTTGCTTCAGAGGCCAGACTTGAATTAATGTGAACATATTCTGACAGGTGAGCTGTGGATCTTTGCAGCTCACCACATGCTTCTTAGATCAATGCTTTACTTGCAGCAGAGTAGTGCATACGTGCCTTGAAGGGTTTGTGGTTGTGGCATACTCGTAACCTAAGCATACTTAAAACGTACACTCAACACCTTATCTCTGACTTGTCTGTGGTGTTCCTTGGCCTCCATGAGGCTGTACGTCCACATATATTATCTAAAACGCCTCTGAAAATAGAATGCACATAGGTTTGTGGGTAAGTTGACTTTAATTGCATGTGTTTTCTCTGCATTTTATTTTATGTAGAAATTGTAAACTTGGTAAAAAAAAAAAGAAAAAAAAAAAAGAAAAATTAATTAAGGATTTTGACTCTGTTACAGTCTATAAAACAAAACGTCTATAACATATAGTAAATGTTGCTGTTGTATTATGACTTTTACATTGCAGTAAATTGCCCAATATCCTCTACAGCTTTTTCATATCTTTTAGAAAGGACATCATCTGAAGTAGCTAATAAAATCCGTATAGTCTTTCCTGTTTCATGCTTTCTTCCTTTGATGCAGATCTCAGGCAAATAGCAAAAAGTTTCTTATCTCACAAGACCAAACAGCGCAGCGTCAGGTCCTGCCACAGTCTTCCCTCTGATTCTATTTACATCCACTTTGCTTTCCCGTACAAATCTCTACTATTGCCCTGTTGTGATGTCACTTCTTCCCTGTTGCTGTAGTTATTAGTGGACCCTGTCAGTGTCGGCATCCAGATGTCTTCCCTTGTTCCCATCAGTGATTGCTCTGAAGGATGCATGAACACGCACCTAGAGACAGGATGCAGCCACCAGAGGAGAGGAAATGGTTGCATTCTCCAAACAGTGCTGCTACTGCATGTGGTGAGAGGCTGTAGCTCTCCTCACAAAAACCTAAGCTCATGTTGTTTTATAATGTCACACATGTGCCTTTCTGCAACGCAAATAAGAATGTCGGTCCCTTTAAATGAAAACTCTCAATTTCTTTTAAATCAATAACTAAAAATCTAAGAGTTAAACATCTTTGAATTCTTTGCAGGGAAGTTTCATCAAAAGCATCAATGTAAGCTCAAACTGTTTCCTGTCCTGCTCTGACCTTAACTGACAGAAGCTTCTTTCCTGTCAGAGATAAGATTATTTCCTAAGCTTCCTAACCCCAATGCCTTGAAAGAGCTCTAAAGAACACACACACACACCCACACACATACTATCCTGTTCTAACGTGTGACATTTATTTAGGGAAGAGAAAAGAAGCAGAAACAGAATCAACATTTTGACACACAGATCCCAAAACCATAAAATGTCTCCTTTAACATGAGTAGATCTGTATAAAAATGAGGGAGATTTAGTATTTAATGACCTTCAAATTTCTGCTAAGCTTTTAAAAAGACAGCGCTTCTTGTAAAAACCGTTAAACTTTGCACGTTGCTGCAGTTTAATGCAGTTTGGTAGAATAAGGGTGACTAGAGGTCTTTTGTATAGTTATTTGCAAATAAATGAATTCTTATCAAATGAAATCACTCCTCCCTTATTAAAAACATTGCCTTGTAAAAAAAAAAAAAAAAAAAAAAGAACAGTTCAGGACAAGGTTTTCTTAATTTTCAGTAGCATAAAAACACACTGTTCCCATGAGGCAGCAGCTTCAGAGACATAATGTTCATTTTGATATATTATCTCACTAATAAGTCTCTTACTTTCAAACCCTGTACAGCTCCCATAGGCAGCCACTTATTATAGCTTCCAGAGTCTGTTTTTAACAGATCTTTACCAGGATTGCCTCCAGAAACTTTTCAAAGGGATGGTCAGACTTGGAGCCACATCAAAATCAAATGTTGGAATAGAATTTCGGGAGTTTTACATTTTTTCATAGTTTTAAAGGGGATGGGGGATAAATATGGCAATACATCAAAATCAACAAAACTACAAAGTCAAAGTCAAAATCAACCAACTACAAAGACAGAAACATACGTATTTCTGGCAAATATTAGCGAGATGAACACCAATAGTATGAACTTCAAAGGTTCACACTGAAGATGCTTTTCCATGAGATCAAATGGTTCATCTTTGAAGTTGAATGCAACCTTTAAGTTATTAAGGTCTTTGATCTTAATTAAATTTTTCTAAAATACTAATTTTACAAAGTTGAAAACCTGTAAAATTAATAAAGTTACATTCAATGAAATTCATTCGGCACTAAAAAGTTTTATGCAAACGTTTAGATATAAGAAGTTAAATAAAAAAAAAAATTATTGTTTTAATTAAAATGTGAGACTTTTGGCCCTTAATTCAAGATTTAGTGATTAAAACAGAGAAAACCCCCCCAGAGACACACACATACCAACCCTTTCACTCCCTATTTGTGCTCAGAGGCCAGTGATCTCAAGCTGCATGTTCTATTCTCTCATACAGCCAGTGTTTCACCTTTTGCACACATCTGCTGTATTCAAATCTCACCCTTTTAGATATCTGGATGTCCATCATGAAGAAGTGGACATGCTTCTCTCCTTTGTTTAGGGCAAGTTTCTCAGTAACGATGGCCACCAGCATGGCGGTGCAGGCTACACCCTGGAACCCAAAAGACACACAGAAATTAGCTCAAGCCTCTCCAGAGATCCTCGGTTAACATTTCAAGTGGTTTGGAATGCTACCCTCAAAGGAAAGCAGCTGTATTAAAAGTCATGTTGATCTTCATATCTTAATGGCTACTAATAAAACAAGTTATATTTATAAAAAAGGAAAGTTCTGCAGCCAAATAGAGCTATAAGACTATAATTGTGTGGTTTCCTCTGAGAATAACTTACTATTACTGGACAGGGAACTGCAGACTTTTCCAAAATCCATCCACAAACACAACAAACACAAAAAGATGTAAAACAGAACACATGCATAAAACTGCATTGAGATCATGTCCACAATAGTTAAGAAGAGTTAACCAACTTTTACCTTTTGTTCTGCGTTTTGGTTTGCAACAGAAAGAGAGAGAAGGAGAAAGACATGCAAAACATGAGCATAAGAAAGATTCAGGCAGGGGGATGTCTTTTCTTCACTTTAGCAAGCCACCAAATATCCATCATTACATCATCTGTGAAACCCTGGAGGTACAAACTCTTTCCTGGGATCCATCTACACACAGGAATAAGTCGTACACACAAATGTCAACCCCTGGAAACAGCTGCAGACTGATTTCTAGCAGATTGTTGAGCAGAGTGGCTTCCAGCTATAATACAGGTGTGAGCATCACTACCTTGTAGCTCCCTTAAATTCCCTGATGGGAGTTGGAATTTTATTTTTTATTTTCCAAACTGTGGGCACAGGTTTGAACGCCCTGCTGTTGTTGTGGTGCCAAATGCAATAAACCACCCAAAAATGGATATGGTGGAAAGTTTTCCCTTTTAGTTCTCCCTTATACAACAAGGGAGATGGAGAAATATGGAGATACAGAGTGGTTGTTTTCCACAACCACCACAGATACAGATATGCACTGGTTTTTCAAAATCTGCCACACCTCATCCTGAGTGACCTATATAGTCTGTCTTGCTGTAATTCATCCTTTTTTTTTTTATCACACCTTACCTTTCAGTATTTGTTTCAGACTGAGCCCTTGCCCTCGTTCTCAGCATCACAGTACAGAAGGTACTGAAATCCATTTTACCTTTTCACATTTTGGTATATTCAAGAGTACACAGTAGTGCATAATTGCACTTTGAATGAAAAATTATAATTTTCAAGTGACTTCACAGATAGAAATCTGAAAAGAGGGGTCTACATATTTATTCACCCTGCTCTGATGTCCCAGAACCAGTGCAGCTAATTGTTTTAAAACCTCATATGCATAATTTAATTTCAGTGTAAATACAGATTTTCTGTAATTAAAAGTTACATGGACAAGAAGCACAGGCAAAATTGTAGGGAATAAAGGCGTGGAGAAGTATAAGACACATTTAGGTTATAAATAAATATTTTTTATATTTTTTTAACAGATTCGCCATTCAGTCTAGCATCCAGATAAAAAAAGTATGGTGCAACAAAAAGCTACCAGGCCTTGGAAATCTAAACTCATAGCCTCAAACATCAGAGCATTACTCAAAGAAACAAAATGCTATTATACTGAGACTCTTTTGGCTTCACACTAAATTTAAATTGTTATGTGTGGCAACAGACCAACACATCACATCAATCTGGACATAAAACCCCACTTTAAATCATGTGGAGATGCTTTTCATTTGAGTTTCTTTGGAGTTGATGAGTAAAGTCGTGGAGCCTAGAGGAAGCCCAGACTGAAATACAATGGATAATTTGTAGCAGGAATTTATGGTTACAAAAACTCCATCTAAAACTGAGTAGATTAGATTAATAGTTATTCAACTAAGAACACCAAATTGATTTCACCTCCGACTTTGAATAAGTTAAATAATTAACTACAGCTCCAGTTCTAGTTAATCATACAGGATATATTATTTCAACACCTGTTCTTCCTTTTAACCACTGATCTTGCCTGTTCCCATCTGATCTGTTGTTATCATTCACCTATCAGCTATGAAATTATGCTGCTGTAGTTAAAGACACTTTTGTTTAAAGTCTTTTTACATATGATTTTCATGTTCTGACAATGATTATGTTCCTTTCCTATTTTCATATTTTTTTTTCATCCACAATGAGTGTCCTTGTTTTATTTGGTCTTGTATTTATTTGGTACAATCCAAAGACACATTGTAACCCTCAGTCTGGTTTAATTAGACTAATTTAGAGTTGCAAAGTTATATGAGCTCCTGAAAAAGTCAAGAGGCTTTTATACGTTTTTATTAATAAATACAAAAATAAAAACACCTACAACTCATTTTCCTTGAATTTCTGTTTGTTTGTTTTAATATAACTTTTTTTAAAGAATTGATTAATTTTCCCCTTTTAGATGTTGATATTTGAGAAAAGGCATGTTACAAAAAACATTGTTTTCAACCTAATTACAAGGTCTAAAGAAAACTTACTGTTCCCATAAGTGTATTTCTGTTGCAAAACTTTAGATCATATCACCCTATTTACATGCATATCTTATACCGGAGGTTCCAAAGGATCTACTTGCGGCTCCAGACTATCCAGAGTTGTTAATTTTTTGTATGTTAGCATGTAAAAGCAAAATATATTGAAAGAAGATGGCTGGCAGAGTTCAACTTAAAAACTGAAACAGCTGAATAAAAGAAGGCTTATTTCTGTGTTATCAGGTTGATTATCTTGTGAAAGCAAAGTTCTCAAATGTTTCATACTTAATAAATAGAGAAGTGACACAAAGGTACGACACTTTAATGCATCAAGTTTTTCAAGTCAAACATTAACTTCTGCTTTTCTGTAACAGATAGATATATATAGCTACTAATCCCCAAGAGAACCCAAAACAGCCACCTGGTATGAAGCACAACACCATTCCTCAACAGAATATGAAGCTATTTACCATGACACCGGTAAAGAGACACACCCCCTTGCCACAGCTGGTCTTGGGTGCAACATCTCCATAGCCCACAGTGAGGAATGTGATGGCAATGAGCCACAGGGCTGTGTCCATTTGTCCCGTCGTCAGGGCCTCGGTTCGTCTGTGGGGATGGGGGTGGGGTGACAGATGAATAGACAGATGAAATCAAGGCCTGTCAGGAAAACTTCATAAATTATATTATAATAAAAGAACATTAATACTTCAAGACCTTTGGAAGGAAGGCACATTTTGTAATGGATGTGAAATTTCAGTCGAAGTTGAACCAAAAATGAGGAGTATTTACACATGGACACAGAGCTGGTGAATATTTACAGAATGAGAAACGAGATGTCATGATCTGCCCTAATGGCTGACCTTAATTACTCCATTCACCTGCCGTTCCCTGCCCGTTCTCTCATCATCACTCATCCTATGCACCTGCGCCTACTGTTTACATGTTGCTCAGCCCAGCTATCGGGGCCATATCATTGCTTTTTTCATGTTAGATGTTAGTTATGTTTGTTGCATAGTTACCCTGAGCATGAGTCCTGGATTTAAGAACTGTCCCTGTCTGATCTGTTTTCCCTGACATGGATCGGATCCCTGCCTTACTCAGAGAGGATGGACTGAACTGTTAAACCAGATAAGTGACTCACAAAGATGATTATCTTCCGTCAGTTGATCATAATCACTTACCTGTTTTTCCCACATCCAGAATGCCAGTGATGTGTTGCACCCCACCCTTCTGCTGCCGCTGCAGTCCAAAGATTCACAGCTCTGCACTTCAGTTCTGTTATGTTTTTGTTTTATTAAACGTTTTGAACTTTCCCACTGCCTGTCTCACCTTGAATACAGGGTCCATCTGTCCTCTATCATGACACTTAATCGTATAGTTCCTGTCAGTGGTGGACAACCATTAAGGACTATTTGAATGAATATAGTGAAAAAGAAAATATTTTGAAGCTGCAAAGGTGTGCTCAGGGCAACCACATTGATCATTATTACAGCCCACTTTGTGGGTTTTTAGAGCCATTTGAATCAATGCAAGTTGTGCAAGACACAGTCCACTAACTCAACCCTCCTATCAGTGTTGGAATGGGACTATAACATTATAAACTCAAAAAACATTATAAAGAACAAATACACACCCACTCAGAAATCTGATTACTATGGTGCGAAAGAGCAGCTATCAATACAGTTACTCCCTTGGTTCTGTGGGATTATGAAAAAACGATTTGCTTTAAATTTATTTTCAGTTCTTAGGTTACTGTCTTTTAAGTAAACAACTGTTTGTATCTATTGCTTTTGTTAAAGGTATAATATGAGTTTCACAGCAGAGGGTGCTTAGAGCAGTGTGTACCACTTGCTGATACTCTGGCCAGCGGAAGAAGTTGACCAGTTTGTTGTGAAGCAGTTTAGAGTGAACGCACCAAGCATCTCCTATAACCTGCCGCAGAGTCCTGCAATGGGTCAGGTACCCGGTGAGTACCCGTATAAACAACATACATCTACAGATAGAAAAAAAACATACATATTATTTCACGGGTATATATGGACAAAATGTGGGTATTGTATACCCCTTTTACACTGGCCAAAAACCCTCTTTAAATAATCAGTTTTTAGTGGCAGTGGGAACAGCTCACTGAACCATGTCTACCCGGATCAAACGACTTGGCAAGCGACCCGCGTTAAAATTCACCTCGCTTTGATCGGCATACAGTGGGAACACCTGACCTGGGTTGACCCGCTAAATTACCTGACCCTTATGAATGCAACGTACGGATGTCAACACACTGCGGCAGTTGCTTCTGAAGTAGCCAACACAACTCAGTTTACATTCGATAAGTATTGGGAAAGATAAAAGAACACTAATAATAAAGAATACTGACTATGCTCTGGCCCCCGTCGATGTTGCTCTCCATTATTTACTTCCCTGATTCCCATTGCTTTTCGGTCAAATAGGAAAACGGCCAAGATCCGATTGTGTCACAGCTGGGTGGAGAATTTTGAGGACCCAAATGCATAGATCAGGAGGCAAAGGTCTTAAAGATTTAATAAGGCAACAGCGGCAAAAATACAAGGAACCAAAAAACCGGAAAACATTAGGGGAAAAAAAAACTCACGTGGGGAGCCAGAGATGAGGAAGCAGTAGAACAACAACAAAGAACCAGCAAGCAGTGAATGAACATTAGGTGTATAAATGGGAGACTGAACAAAGACCAGGCTAATCAACAGATTGGGTGCAGGTGTGGACAGAGGATTCTAGAAGGGAGCTAGGGGAAAAAGAGCCTGACATAAGACAGCAGTAGAGGGCAAACAATACCCATGAACTCAATTACAATCAAAAATAACTAGAATAACACAAATTAGAAATTAAACTAGAAAAGTTGACAGTCATGACAGATTGTTTTAGTGGGAAAGGGGCTATAGAGTTACAGCATGAATGAAACTTTATACTTTTTAAAAATTCCTTGTTATTAACTCTACACCTTAAAAAATAAATAGATATGAGAATATCCAGATAAGACTAATTTTTTCAAGCAACGAGGCAAACCTTCTTTTTTTGGCCAATTTACAGCTGTTAATCTGTGAGTGCCGCTCGCACTGGATGAGAGTGTGAGGCAATTTCTTTTCTGCCTCTGTTATTATAAACAGCTGTGGGTACACTTTGTGATCCCATGTCGGGTCGCACTTAATTATTTATGGGTCCATGCAGTTCCGGCCATGTTTTAAATGAGGACAATCGCAGGTAATGGGTCAGGTCTCGGTTCTAAACTCTACAGGTACGGGAGGTCCCAGGTTTTAAACGGGAATAATTGCGGGCAATGGGTCAGGTCTCGGTTCTAATCTCTATGGGTGTGGGCAGTCCCAGGTATTAAATGGGGATAATTGTGGGTAATCGGTTGAGTCGTGGTTCTGATCTCTACAGTTTTGAAAATCAGACATGTGCAGAACTCTGACCTCTTGTATGTTTTGCAGGTGAGCAGGTTGATTAATGATATATGCATGGTAACTATCAGTAGAAGTATCTCATGAGTGCTGTGGGGCAAACCAGAGGTAAAGCTAGCAGGTAAGAGCACACATATAAGCATTTGGGAAGATGATTAATGTGGTGGAAATGGCGGACTTGTCACAGAGTTGGTTTGTGATTGAAGAGAAAGAAGCTAATAACTGAGGCATGCACCTACTATCAGTAAAAAAGAATGAGTTTTATTTTAAAGCAAGTAAAAGAGGTCATGTCATGATGACCTCAAGTTACACTGAACTGTTGAGCCAAAATGTGGAGCCAAGTTAAGCATCAGGCTAGGCTACGTACGTATCAAAAGATTGGTTCGGTACATTCTATTGATTTCGTAAAGATGGAATAGAATGGAAATAATAAGGACTGTTGAAGTGCTACTGTTTGATCATTAGAATGCACAGTATAGAAGTATTGTTATTTTTATTGTAAAGCGAGGGGATCTTGAGTTTGGTGTTAGATTAGCTAGAGTTTTGACCACAATGCCAAAAGGAAAAGCCAATCACTTCCTAAATGAATTCTTTCTTTCATTCGGTATTGTTCAATCTTTATAAGTGAAAATAAAGTATTAATATTTTGTTAAAAAGAAGAAGAGCAATCAGCTCTGTCGGCCCCACACATATTGAACCGATGCTCCAGCAGTTGGATTTTAAATTGTGTTTTTTGCAGCTGTATCGTTAGGTTTACAATTTACATGTTTTCAAGTAAGCCCACCTTTTAAAGCTGTTTTTACAGTGAGTTTTAGAGGTGAAATAAATCTCAGTTTCAAATGCAATGTCTGATATTTTCTTTATTTTGTCATGAATCAAGGTTTAACATATTAATTATCTTTTTATTTAAGCCAATGAGTGCAGTGTTTTTCAGTTGTTAAATGTTAAACATCATAGCTTATATGTGGAAATTGCCTGATTTATCTGTTTTTCTATAGTTTATCTTGATTTACTTCTTTGTCCTTTTTACATCTGCTATTTTATGTGTATATGCAATTTAAATTCACACACATGAAATAAATGTTGTGTCAAGGATGCAGCTTACATTCTCTGTCAAACCTCATTAAGGTCTTGACCTGGTCTCTGCCAAATTAATTTCACAAATTTACAGCAGCATTGCTTTTAAAAAAAAAAATGTTTTGAATACCTCCATTAGCCATCATTAGTATTTCAAGTTCCATTAGTGAAAAATACAGACTTTGAGGTTCCTTAATTCATCCCACTATCAGGGTTGATTATTTTATATGGCTTTCATTGATGAGGGCTTCTTCTAAACTCAGACTGATGCTGAAATCAGCTAAGGTAACTAACAGTTGAATTACTTTGTTGATACCACCTGTTCCGAAAAAGAAAATTCTGAATATTATAGATCAAAATAGGTTTACTCATGATATCTGCTCTCTACTCAGACTAAGTTAAGCCTGCCTTCAGGAAAGGGCACAAGTGGTGCATAGATATTTTAATATTCTGTTTTGGTCATATTGTCTATCAATTTTCCTAATTTCTAAATATATGCTTTAAACAATAATGTCACAATATTTGCTGTGGAACAAATAATCATTTCTATGGACTGCCGTTTTTATGTCTCTACTATGAAGCTATTAAATTAGCCAAATGGAGTAGAGTCTGATGCGCTTAAACCACAATAAATGGAAGGAATGCTGTAAAGAATAGATTTATTCTTTCCACATGAGTGTGGATAAAAAGTCTGGATGAGACTATATCTGTCTTCTGTAAGTAGGTAGTTGCAAGATTGGCTGGTGTAACACTTCATGATGTGAAGATTTAGCGGGAACAGAAGCTGTCATTTTCAAACTCTAATATTACTTTGGAAAAACAAAACACTTAGTCTAAGTCTGGGTTAGACCTATCATTAGGCTTTAAATGTACAAATGACCTCACCTAACAGGTTGCAGGGGATCATTTCATTTGGTTTCCTCACAGAACTTAAAATAAAAACTATTACATCACGAATTGGAAAGCCACAATGAATAAAATAAAACTAATTACAAATTCAATTTATGGAAGAGGTCTGTTAAATTAGTTAGCAATAAAAAATCAGAGTGCTAAAGCAAAAGGGAAACTTAGAATAAAATACTGTTTTCTAGAGCTGTATCTAATGAAAACTAATATGCTTCTAAAATGTAATCAAAAGTATTCTTGCAAAGCAACACATCAGAGCCAATTGTTGGTCCGATATAGATGAATGCACCATGAAATGTTGTTTTACCTAATTTATTATTTAACTTAAGAATCGTCATAAATGAATAAAAAAATAAAATAAAAATTTGATTACATTAATAGCAGTGAATTAAATATTTATATATGATAGGTTAAAAAAAAGTAATACACGGGAGTCCTTCAAAAAAGGCAAAAAGAAGGCTGCATTTGTCAGCCCCATAACGAGGAGTCTTCCTAAAAGGCTCCTTTGGAATACTGCAAAAAGGTAAGGACATTTAAGCCAAAGTGGAAGTGTCATCATGATAAGTATGTATAGTGCTGACAGTAAGGAGCTAGGAAGAGGAGGCAGGATGCTTCTTATTGCCAGTTCAGTTAGCATAGGGACCTCCCGATGTTCAGCATTATTTATGTCTTTCCATCATGAATTGGCGCCCGTAAGGCTGGAAACTATCGGATTCACCACACCAGTCTGGAGCTCCTTTAAAGGCTAAAATGGTCTGCAGTTTTCCAAATTTCAGTTTGTGAAAAAAAAAATTGAAAGTATGTATCACTTTCCCCCTATTTTATGTTTTGTCTTGTTCTGTCATGTAAAATAAAAAAAAGCACTTAAGTAAAAAATAGCAGTTTGAGCATTTATTAAAAAATGTGAACATCCAAACCATGATTGTAAGTATTTTTGGTTTTCAAATTTTAGTGTTTTTTAAAAAACTTTTGTATTTTGGCTTTATGGTTGTAGAATCTATGGTGTTTGGTTTTGTAGGTTAGATCTGAACAATTTTAGACCCTGGTAAAGAACAGCTCATTTGTATGCAATGACAATAATTTCGGCAGAAGGATTACTTTCTTTTAATTAACGTTAGTATTACTAACTTGCCTCATATGACTCTCCTGTATATTTGCAGGAAAGAATAGATTTTTATCTAAAAGAAACAATCTGCTATGTAAACAGAAGCTTCTTGCGAACATATTAAAATAAGAAATTTTTACAGAATAAAGTTTTACATGTGATCAGGTGCAGACATGTTTGCACATCCAGATCTTCAAAGAAGGTCCAATGTGATTTGAAATTGCAATGCAGCAGCTAGCATGTGCAAACCCCTTTTTGCACGCACAAATCTGAATCTCAATTTTAGTTCCTTTTTTAGCACTTCTGAAAGTCCGATTCTGTGCACAGGTAAACACATTACAACCTTAAAAAAATAACAACTGTAAAATAATATATAGAGCTGGTGGGCACAAATTGATGCTGCAGGATGGCAGATAATCTTTATAGAGTCAAGCCAAGATGATTCTTTTTTTTTTTTTCTTTTATTGGAGGAAACAATTGTCCCACTCTACCTATATAAATCCAAATAAAAATCCTCTGGGTCAAATAAAAAAAAAAAAGTGAAGAGAAAATCAATTAACAGGCACTCATCTAACTGAATGGCAAAAGAAAGGGATTGCTGAAAAGCTGCTTCTGTCCTGCATTGCCTCTCATAAGCATCCTAGTTTACCCTACATCTTTTTTATTTAGATCTTGTCAGCATATTAAAAGTGCAAACCTCTCACTTATCTTTGTTGATTTAACAAAGCACAAAGCATGGTTCAACAAAGACAACTTTATGTTTTATATTTAAGATTTTTTTTTTTTTATTAACCTTCAGTTAATTGAATCATTTTATTTTTTACCGTTGTCTTTAGCACTAAGAGATTACCTATGTAAAGTGCTCTATAAATGTTATTTAGTATTAAAATTGCAAGCTTTATAAATTATTTTTATCATTAAAACTGACTACATAGTAGCCTATATTACTTTTACGATCACTCTGAACTGCATGTTCATGTTCTGCCCCTCATTTCAGAGGGGCACAACTAAACTGGTTTCCACCTCTCCTACAACATCCCAACTTATTGCATGTGCTTAAAAAAATAAGGGGAAAAATTGGAAACTTTGAAGGTAAGGCCTTAAATCCTGTATTTCCTCTTGGGTGATGTAATGTTTACCTCTATAGTTATAATGGTGCTCTTTCCCAGATAAAATCTATACATGCTGTTCGCAGTTATCACCTACCTCTCACACAACGTCAGCATCCACGACGCTGTAAGCCAGAACAGGAGGATAAACACTAGCAGCACACGTGCTGGATGTTTATTCATCAGTACTTTAAGAACAAAGCGAAAGGTGAAGTTGATGTTGTTAAGCGATCCTATGCTCCTGTAGGAGGCACTCAGAAGCACTTTGCTGTGTAGTAGAATGGCTCGGTGGACCAGGTATAGGCGCAGGAACATGAGCATGGATAGCAGCAGCTCCATGTCCACTAGAGTCTTGTCATGGTGACTGGAAACACATAGTGGGGCAGCGGAGGAGGAGTTGGTGTAGAGGCCCACCTCCCAGTACGACCCGACTGGATGGATGATGCAGACCAACAGCTCCAAGGTGATCACAAGAACCCTGTGGCCTGTTATAGCTATTCTCCAGTCCACTTCTTTGTGATCAATGATGAATAGCTAAATAGAGGAAAAAACAAAGATAGAACATAATTAAAATCCAACATAACAAAAGTTCACCTGTTTAGCTCATATTCAGTCTCACTGAATATCTTCTGGTGATCCAATCCTCCAAGCAGCCATTCAGTTTTTTTCATTTGGATTTATTTGTAAAATAAGCCTTTTTTTTAGAACTCTCTCTGATCTAATTTTAAAAAGGGAAACTAATTATTTGTCTACATAGAACAGACTATTTGCCAACCTTGGCAACCTTTGGCATATTTTTTAAATCGCAACTAATCACAAAGATAAATTATTTATCAATTCTTTAGTTGAATTCAATAAATTATAAAGAGCTATTGAAAATGGATTTTCTTTTTGAAATGAGAAAAGTAAAACAAGCTGTCATAACACAAAGAATAAACAGAAAATTAATGACAAGCAGTCAAGGTACAATGGTAAGGCAGAGTTAAAAACATTAACTAACTAAACAACTAACTAACTAAGAAAAACTGAACAAATATACCGTCGTGAAAAATCTTTCTTCTCTGGCCTGGAGGGCAAATAAACATCAATCTGAGCTTCGATGTCCAGCCAAGGTTTAATAAAAGAAAAAAGCCCTTACAATAATAGATGTTTATGACAGAAGGGGAAAGACGTCAGTGCTTTGCCACAACTCTGTTTTTTTTTGCT
>NW_015152110.1:110380-112397 GCF_000732505.1 Cyprinodon variegatus | reverse complement strand
AAGTCCTTCTTTAAGATCTGGTTACTCCAATATCTGATATAATGATAAACTTGCTGTATAGTTGCACCATTTTTCCAGCCTACCTGACTTGGTAGCCTTCCCATATATTCATAAAGGCAGAGATATGTTGACATCCCCCCAGAAATCATTGTAAATACAGCTAAAGTAATCCAAGTTGGTCCATAAGTCATTCTGATTGGAGGGGCTACCGGCTGCTGCCCTGGCAGCTCTGACTTTCAGAGAGCATCAGACACACCAAGGTGTAAAAGTCAATAAATCATTGTTCAGATCAGTTGTTCAAGAAGCGCATGTTGAAACATAAAAAGTAATATTTGTCAGATTTTTTTCCTAAGTTGCATCATGTTCTTGTTGATGAACTTAGAAGGGTCGAAGACTTTTTGTTTATTCTACTTTTTTCAGTACAATGTTAAAATGATACATAAAGTTTGTCTAAATCAGAATATTCTCACATTTTGTCTTCTTTCGAAGGAGGAGACAAAGTCCTGCTCATCAATAAGGTGCTTTCTGTAGTAAATATAAAACTTGATTATTAAATTTGATTGTTTTATCCAGTTTACTATAGAGAAAAACTATGTGAGTCAGGCTTGCAAAAGTTCAGTCTAGGCAACTGGATATGAAGTTTTCTAGAAGATGCTTCTCCTCTGACCCTAGAGGCTTCTTCAGTTCCAACTAGTGGTGGGGATCACAGAGATTAATATACTGTAGGTAGAGTTGCTTTTTCAAGCTTGACCAAGACCTGGATGATTAAGGATCTTCCTAGATCTGTGAGCAGAGTGCGAAATACGGGGGGGTCCGGTGGGGCTCGACCCCCCCGATTAACCCATGAGACCCCCTGAAAGCCTCAAAAGCAAAATTTAAAGGGGGTCTTACATTGTGTCAAAAAAATAAAAAATAAAATATTTTTTTGTCACTAATAGTCACTAAAATGGTTTTAAGCTCAACATGTCCAGTATTAAAATTCAAAACCTTTATTCACAAATAGGTTCTGTTTTTTGCCAAGTGGAGCCAGCCAATCTTGTTCGCGTATGCAAATTAGCCATGTGCTTTTCCACAGTTAATAACACGGGCAACGCGGAACAGATTGCGTGAAGACAGTACGTCTTCACTCCTGTTTGTGGACCTCAACGGACCTGCTCTGGACAAATTCGACCCAGTTCCATTCGTCAGAAACTGGATTAAAGCAGGACATGTGCGTGCATGAGAGAGAGAGACAGACAGAGAGACAGAGATAGAGACAGACAGACAGACGGTCTTTGTGTGTGTGTGTTTTTCGCTCCACCAGATTCACAGAATCCATAAACTCCAGAGTGTTCTTCAGCATGGGGGTGAGTAGAAAATGAAGGCTAATCATGTTTTGGGTGTACTATTCCTTTAAGCTCCCAGGCCTCTGGTAGAGGACCTGAGCTGGAGATGAAAGAAACCACCTACCCCACCCAGGAGTATGATGGGAGGGTGAGAGAACAGTTTTTATATTAAGTTCACACTATATTAAATAATTTATTACTTTTTGAATAAATCTTTAATTTCTACCAATTTTTTGTATTCAGTGGCTCACAAAGTTCAAATTTACGCTATAGTTTCATCGATGGAAAATAGTAATGAGTCATTTATTTTCTTATGTATGTTTTGGAATTACCCATATTCGATACTGCATTAACTTAAATTTAGTTAATTCTATGTTCGAAGTGAAAACACAAGTTTGGTATGATAGTTTAGGTGCTTGAAGTGTATTTCCTTTTATTTACACCAAACTCATTTAAGTGGGAAGATGGTATATTCAGGAACCGGCCCTTTGACCATTTATTTGATTAATACAGCTCTTAGTAAATGCCTGTAGTTTGTTCCAGGGTCTGTTGAATTACAAAAGAAACCGCTTGCTTTGCAGGGATTCTGTAAATTTGAGAAGCAGCCCAGTAAATTTTGATGCAGAAATTGTTTTATATATACCAGTAATGCCATAAAATTTCATAATTTACTTTTATCTCTTTTCTTTTAA
>NW_015152110.1:106483-109269 GCF_000732505.1 Cyprinodon variegatus | reverse complement strand
TATATATATATATATATATATACCAAGGACTGAAGGAGGAGCTAGAAAAGATGTGGAAAGTAAGAGCAGCAGTGGTGCCAGTGGTAATTGGAGCACTGGGGGCTGTGACCCCCAAACTGGGAGAGTGGCTACAGCAGATTCCAGGTAAAACATCAGAGGTCTCTGTCCAGAAGAATGCAGTCCTAGGAACAGCTTAGATACTGCGTAGAACCCTCAAACTCCCAGGCCTCTGGTAGAGGACCCCAGCTTGAGGATGACACATACCACCCCATGATGGGTGAGAAAATAGTTTTAAATATATATATATATTTTGTCATGTTTTTCACGTGTTTGGCCCACATGCAGATAACACTCGGGAGACAGGAAGCAGATTCAGGGTTTTATTTAAGCTCAGAAATAAATACAGCAGAGTGAGAAAACTATACAGCGTGTCAGCTTCAGGGAGAGTCACGGGACCGGGGTTTGCACGAGCTGAGAAGGGAGAGATGAGTTAGACAGTGCACTGCGGATGGACTGCGCGTAAAGAGGTGCGTAAGGCTTATCACTGAGCTCAGAAAGCGCACCGGGGAGGTGATGTGGAGGAGCGGATTCAGCGCTGCCTGGTTGAGGTGATCCGGTGACTCAATGACCGATGAGCAGATATATATATATATATATATTCCCAATCCCTGATGTAAAAACTTCCCCACTGATCATTTTCAAGGGCTTTTCGGTAGAGTTTAATCTAGCAAGGCATTGACTTTTTCTACTTGTTCCTGCTTGATTAATGATTAAAAAAAGAAGAAAACAAAAACAAATTAAATCTCCTGTTGGTCCAATGTCTTCTATGTTTTCTATGATTCATAATTTAAAACCAAAAAACTTGAAAAATTTATCTACCGACTGAGAATGAAACCATTTTCCAGTATCAGGGAAAAGGCTACAGTGTAACTTTCCAAAAGCAACAGTAGGTCATGTTTGAAGCTCAGTCTGTCCAGACTTTGACCAGGTTACAGACATACAAATGTGTTTAAGCACAATGTTGTTTTCTGGGGCTTTTGACATGCATGGCTTTGGTTTGAGCTTCAAAAGTGAATTTTTTCATCATTTTCATCTCTGTCTCTTTAGACTGAATCACTGTAACCTCTCAGAGAGAAGCTGTGAAGTTCTGGCCTCAGTTCTAAGCTCCCAGTCATCTAATCTGAGAGAGATGGATCTGAGTAAGAACAAGCTAAAGGATTCTGGAGTGAAGCTGCTGTCTTCTGGACTGAAGAGTCAAAACTGCAAACTGGAAATTCTCAGGTCTGAATATGAGTCCAGGACACACTTGAATCCTTGTTTATAACTAAATTTCTGCAGTATATTTATGACATGAAGTTAGTGAGCATAGGAGTGTTATTTACTAAGACTTTTAGAAGTTTCACCAAAACATATTAATTAGATCACTAAACTCTGCTAGTGCAGTTTTAGATGAAAGGAAAGGTGGACTGAACCAGAACTTGATATTAATATTTGGATCCTTTAATAGAAATTAGTAACATAGCTCTGCATTTAACTGAATCCCTCACCTAAAGCATTGTCGAGATGAATATAAACATTGTTGGTAGTGGGTGGAAAATAATCTGATGGGATCCAATTAACTACCTATAAGATCCAATCAGTCTAAACACTATCCATCATATTAAATTTGATGTCAAACAGTAAAGCAATCTGTTTGACAGCTCATAAAAGACATCCACAGATGTGTTTCTATTTAAGTCAGAGGTTTAGAGTTAACCTATAAGAAAACAAAAAAATTCATGACTTCATCATTGCTGAACAATTCAATTCAGTTTATTTATATAGCGCCAAATAACAACACAGTCATCTCAAGGCACTTTACAGTTCAACCAGATCATACAGACAAATTGATTCAAAGTTTTCTATCTAAGGAAAACCAGTTGATTGCATTGACTCATATGCAATCCCTCACACTAAGCATGCTTGTAGCGACAGTGGAGAGGAAAAACTCCCTTTTAAGAGGAAGAAACCTCCAGCAGAACCAGGCTAAGTGTGAGCTGTCATCTGCCGAGGCCGACTGGGGTTCAAGGAGACAGAAGCACAGATACAAAAAGCAGTTGTAAAAGGCGGCCCCGTCCAGGAAACACACAACCAGGCAGACGAGCTCCGAGCCAGCTCCCACGTCAGAGGATGAAGAGAGCACATCTAGCCAGTCACAGTCAGAGAAACAGGACTACACTGGAAAACTGTGTCCGGAAGTGTCAGATATTACGTTTGTGGATTAACGTTTCCAATGTGGATTACTTAAAGGAAGATCTTGCTATTTCTGTCACAGGGCTTAGAAATGAAGGACTCAAATGCAAGACCTGACACAGTGGATTAAAACTCAAAGTTCTTTTAATTCAGTCCAGGGTTGAACAACAAAAAATCCAGCAGAAACAGAAGTATCAAAAAGCAGAGGCAAGGCAGGTCCAAATCCAAGCAGGGGTCAAAAGACAAGAAAGCTAGCTAATCTAACAGGCAAAAAGGCTGGAACGCTAAGCTCAAAAGACTAAGACGAACTGGCAAAGGGAAGCTGCAAGGGCGGGAAGGAAATAGTCTAAAAAAAAAAAGAGGAGCACATACACCAGGTGAATTGCATTAGGCTGTGGCAGATCCTGATTGCAGGAAGGAACTCAGGAAGTGAAGCTGCCTAAAACGAGAGAGGAAATGAGTACCAAAATAAAACAGGAAGTGAAAAGACAAGGTAAAAAAGTGACATCAATCTAATCAGGACTGCCCCTGACAACTTTTTAAGATCAACTAAG
>NW_015152110.1:100172-102086 GCF_000732505.1 Cyprinodon variegatus | reverse complement strand
TGAAGGCAAAAGGGGGTCCAACCCGTTACTAGCATGGGGTACCTAATATAGTGACCGGTGAGTGTAAATACTCTAACAAACAAAAGAGGAGCACATACACCAGGTGAATTGCATTAGGCTGTGGCAGATCCTGATTGCAGGAAGGAACTCAGGAAGTGAAGCTGCCTAAAACGAGAGAGGAAATGAGTACCAAAATAAAACAGGAAGTGAAAAGACAAGGTAAAAAAGTGACATCAATCTAATCAGGACTGCCCCTGACAATTTCACACAGTAAATTAAAGGTGTTAGAGGAACTTGAGACAAGCCATGAAATAAAGCCACAATGTGATACAGAGGATGATATGAATGCATATCTAGAAGGATATTTGCAAAGTCACAAGACCAAAACTGTTGAAGTTAAATCCAGTGAAAGAATTCAGTTTATCCTGTCTCCACCTCACTTCGCTGAAGTAGGTGCAGTACCTAAAACCCCATTACAGAAAACCCTGCATGTAAATCAGATGTCTGAATCACTACCACCACCGGTAGCAGCAGCAGCACCCGCAAAACAAAATATGAAACCGAATTCATCTAAGGTCACTATAACAGATGTACAAACAAGAAAGTCAGACTTGAAAAATGTGCTTGTTTCTGTTGTATCTCAAACATCACTCCCTAAAAAAGAAGTTCCTGTTTTCAGTGGTGACCCTTTAGAGTTCCAGTTTTTCATGCAGGCATTCAGACACAATATAGAGGACAAGACTGACAGTAACGAGGACCGACTGTATTTCCTTGAACAGTTTACAGCGGGCCAACCAAAAGAACTTGTCAGAAGCTGTTTACATCTGGATGCTACAGCTGGTTTTATTGAAGCAAAGCATTTGCTGAAACATCATTTTGGAAATGAGTTTAAAATCGCATCAGCTTATATGAATAAGGCCTTGACCTTGGCTACAATTAGACCAGATGATGCTAAAGCACTGCATAGTTATGGACTGTATTCAAGAAGTTGCAAAAAAGCTGCTCAATCATTTCAGTATATGTCAGAACTTGATTTACCATGAAACATGAAATTAATAGTGTCAAAACTTCCATACAAGCTCAGAGAAAGATAGAGATCTGTTGTATGTGACATCATGGAGCATACACAGCAGACACCCAAATTCTGTGATCTTGTTAAGTTCATCGAAAAGCAGGTGAAAATATTGCAAGACCCTGTGTTTGGTGACATTCAAGACGTCACTAAAATCAGCCAACCAAGACGGGTGGTAGCAGATCTGCCACATGTAAAATCTGGAGGAAAGAAAAGTTTTTCTACCACAGTCTCCCCAGTCGTTTGTGTTGCTGACCCTAACAGAACTTATCCGGTGAAAATGGAAATTGGAATTAAAGGCCCTACTGCCGATATGAATGATGCATTTCTTAAACCGTGCACCTACTGTAAAGGAGAGCATGCTTTGGAAATTTTTTAGAAAATAACAAAGATTCTTCATCAACAGAAAGTTGATTTTCTGAAGAAAAATGGTTTCTGTTTTGCGTGTTTGATTAAAGGTCATCTAAGTAAAATCATGCAAGAACCATTTGATATGCCGCTCATGTGGTAAGAAGCACCCCACCATCTTGCACATAGCAAATAGTGCTCCAGATGGCGCTGTAGGAAATGTGACAATCTCCTCACTGGCCAACAAAGATGCCAGCAGTGGCACAGAATCAATCATCCTGAGCATGGCATCTACAGTCGAAACAGGGGCCGGTACCATCGACCACAAACTGCCTATTGTGCCTGTAAACATAAAAACAGCCAAAGGAACTCACGTTGTTGAAACGTATGCTTTTCTGGATTCAAGAAGTTCCGCAACATTCTGTGCAGAGACGCTAATGGAGCAACTGTCCATAAGAGGAAGGAAAATGGACATCTTACTTCGAACCAACGGT
>NW_015152110.1:94034-96809 GCF_000732505.1 Cyprinodon variegatus | reverse complement strand
GAACCAACGGTCAAGAAAAGCCTGTGCAGACCTACAAAGTAAGTGGACTCCAAGTATGCAACCTAGATGGTGATGACTTCATAGAACTTCCAGAGGTATTCACACAACCCGCCATACCTGTTAAGGGAGTGAACATCACATGTGATGAAGATCTCAAGCAATGGCCTTACCTTCAAGCAGTCCAGTTGAAGTCCATCAGTGCCGATGTCAGTCTGCTGATCGGAGTGAATGTTTCAAAAGCCTTAGAACCACTGAAGGTCATTAACAGCCAAGACAAGAGGCTGTATGCTGTCCTAACACACCTGGGATGGATACTAAACGGACCTCTGGGTACTAGCCCACCATTAGACCAACACGGCCGACCACAGATAATATCCAACAGAATATCAGTGGCTCGTCTGGAAGAACTCTTGGTCCGACAATACAATGAAGATTTCTCAGAATTGGCGCACCAAGAGAAAGCAGAACACTATGTTGAAAATGAAAGATTTCTCCTAATAATGAAAGAATCTATCACAAAGAAAGGTCACTGTGAATTACGACTGCCATTCCGCAGAGATGACCTTCACCTNATTTCTCCTAATAATGAAAGAATCTATCACAAAGAAAGGTCACTGTGAATTACGACTGCCATTCCGCAGAGATGACCTTCACCTGCCGAACAACAGGAAAATGGCTGAACAAAGAGCTATAAGCCTTAAAGAAAAGAGAAAGACCAGTCATTTAAAAATGATTATGTCAACTTCATGAATGATGTTTTCAATAAAGGGTTTGCAGAAATGGTACCTGAAGAACAGCTCCTCCGGATGGATGGAAGACTTTGGTACATCCCACACCACGGGGTCTATCACAAACAGAAAAAATCTATCCGTGGAATCAGTTGCAGTGATGGGGGACATAGAGGGGATTTTCCACCAAGTCAGAATTCCTGAAAATGATGTGGACTTTCTCAGATTTTTATGGTGGCAAGATGGTAACACTAACCAACCACTCAGAGAATTTCAGAATGCTCGTACATTTGTTTGGAGCAGTTTCCTCTCCGAGCTGCGCAAACTTGGCACTCCGACAGACAGCTGAGGATAATAAGAATATAGCAGACACTTCCGTTCTTGCCACCATCAGACACAACTTTTATGTGGATGATTGTCTCAAATCAGTTCCAGATGCAAGCAAAGCCATCACTCTGGTCCATGACCTGAAGGCAGTATGCGCCACAGGTGGATTTAAGCTTACTAAATGGACTAGTAACAGCCGTGCTGTCCTAGCCTCACTACCCTCAGAGGAACAGGCCTAAGAGATCAAGAACATTGACTTGGAGAGAGACAAACTTCCTGCAGAACGTGCCCTTGGCATGCAATGGGACATTGACTCTGACACATTCTTCTTTAATATCACTTTGAAAGAACAACCACATAATAGAAAATGAATTCTGTCTGTGCCTAATTCAGTTTATGATTCCCTGGGATTCTTATCACCAGTTATGCTGTCTGGAAAAAAAAAAATCCTCCAAGATTTAAGCAAGATGAATTGCGGATGGGATGAAGAAATCCCAACAGCTCTTGCATTTAAATGGAAGGAGTGGCTGAAAGAACTTCAGATGATTTCCAGCTTCAGAATTGGAAGATGCTACAAACCAGCTGGCTTTGAAGTCACAAGTGCTCAACTGCATCATTTTGCTAGTGAGAGTGGCTATGGGACAGTAAGTTACGTACGACTGACCAGCAGATGTGGACCTCCTCACATTGCCTTTGTGATGGGAAAAGCAAGAGTCGCCCCTTTAAAGGTAATGACTATTCCCAGACTGGAGCTGACATCAGCAGTTCTAGCTGCTCGGATAGATCAAATGCTGACTAAAATGAAATTAATTCTTAAATTTTTTGGAAATCCCTAGATTTTTCTTTGAAAGGACTACTTTTTTAAAGAAAGCTATTTTCTGATTTATGAATATCTAAAGAGAGTTAAAGTGGAAAAAAAAGACAAAAAAGAAAATGAATGTGAAAGACTTTATTTGAATGTTTGGACTGCATTGAATGCCCTTTTGAACTGTATGGCTCCTTGTGAATGTAGGTGTTAAATTGGCTTAGGATGATCAATTAGGGGCCGGAATGTTGGAGCCGTTTTGTATTTCTTTTGTTTTTCTGAATTTATTATGAACATATTTGCATTCTAATTCTACTGATTTATATTTTGACTCTTTAGTTGAAAATATGTTTATGTTTTCATTCTGATATGCCTATTTGCTGCTCTTCCGTTGACAAGCTGATTGGTTGACATAATAGATAGGTGCCGTCACCAACCGGGCAGGTAGAGTGGAAGTGGCAAACAGTTTTTCAACCGCGTGATGCTGGAGCGCTTTTGTTTGGTATGCAAGTTAAAGACAAATAAATGCCTCTATTTTTTTAAGACGCGCGTTGGGATCCGATCTATACTTCTACTCTGAAGCGGTGACCGCAAGCTTGCCGCTACAAGGCCAATCTCCAGCATCTATAAAAAAGGGTGTTGATGGAAGCAACACAGCTGATATTACTCTCCAGGATGGTGTCACAGCCAAACAGGAACAGACGAGGCAAAGTTACTATGAGAAAAAGCCGAGAGAGCATAACAATAGAGATTGAACTAACAGATTCTGCAGATTGGGAGAATAGAGACAGAATGAAGAAATGCGGTTCCCTGTGTCCAAGATGAAGCTTGGCCATTTAAGGCTTTATATGTGAGAAGGAGGATTTTAAATTCTATTCTGGATTTAACAGGAAGCCAATGAAGAGAAGCCAGGAT
>NW_015152110.1:88727-93614 GCF_000732505.1 Cyprinodon variegatus | reverse complement strand
GCTTCATCTGGATTTATAGACAGATATAGCCGAGTATCATCAGCATAACAATGGAAATTGATCACATGCTGTCTAATAATTCTACCGATTTGGAGCATATATAAAGTAAAGAGAATTGGTCCTAGCACTGATCCCTGTGGTACTCCACAGGTAACCTTTGAGCATGTGAAAGACTTGGCATTAGCGTGAACAAACTGAAATCAATCAGATAGATAAGATTTAAACCAGTCTAGTACTGTGCCTTTAATTCCAACAAAATATTCAAGTCTTTCTAAAAGAATATTATGGTCAACTGTATCAAATGCAGCACTGAGATCCAACATGACGAGCACAGATACAAGTCCATTATCTGAGGCCATGAGAATATCATTGGTGACTTTCACCAGAGCTGTTTCAGTGCTATGATGAGCTCTAAAGCCAGACTGAAACTCTTCAAAAAGTTCATTATGGTGGAAGTGATCGCACACTTGTTTGGCAACTACTTTCTTAAGAATTTTAGATAAGAAAGGAAGATTTGATATAAGTCTATAATTCACCAAGACATCTGGGTCAAGAGACTATTTTTTAAGCAGAGGTTTAATTACAGCAACCTTAAAGGCACACTATGCAACATTTTTCAGTTAATTAATGTGTTCCATAACGTTTTGGATGATTAAATGAGTCATTTCAGGTTGAACAATCATTAACTAGCAGACTTTTAGAGGAAAGAGATCTTATGTTATACAGACCACATTTAATCGTTTTAACTTTTTCCCCAATTGGAGTTATTTTAATTAGATTATCATGATTTACTCCTTTGGGAATATTTACAAATTTATTAGATTTTGGTCGTGGGCAAGACACTGTCTGGATGGAGTAAAGAGTGGGTAACAGTAGAGAAGTTGCAGAGATGTGTGTTAAACTACAACTCTGCTTGCTGGTCTGCACCCTTGGTGGTCAGAGTTTTGGAGAACTAATAAATATGTCCAGATTCTTAAAAAGAAGAGCTGCACCATCCAAAATGGGATGGATGCAGTCTCTCTGAATCAGAGCAGGCTTTCCTCAAAAAGATTGCGAATTATTAATGTAGCCCATGTTTTTTTCTGGACACCACCTAGACAACCAGTGGTTGAATGAAGACATGTGGCTAAACATGTCATCACTGGTCAGATCAGGGAGGGGGCCAGAAAAAATATGGAATCTGACATTGTTTTGGCAAACTTACAAAACGAAGCAACACTAATTTTAGTGACCTACGATTGGCGAAACTGGGTGTCATGACCACCAGCATGAATAACAATCTTACTATATTTAACCTCATCCTTAGCCAGGAGTTTCAGGTGGGATTTTATGTTGCCCGTTCTTGCCCCCAGCAAACATTTGACTATGGTCCCTGGTGTCTCCAATGCCACATGTTGGACTATGGAGCTGCCAATCACCAGAGTGGACTTCTCAGTGGCTGTATCACTGGGTGGGGAAAACCAGTTAGAAATGTTTACGGGTTGGTGGTGACCAGTGGGCAGAGATCCACGACTACGCTTTCTGCGTACAGTTACCCAATCGCCTGGCTGCTCAGGCACTTTTGGAGGACAGCTACATGGGGGGCCTACTTTAACTCCTGAATGTTCAACAGCCTGAAGCCTGTATTCTTACTCTGACACCCTTGCCTCCAAAGCTACAAAGATACTACACTTATGACGCATACCATTATCACTACAGGAGGCAGAGGAATAACTGAATATCTGACACAGAGAGCAGGAGAGAGGAGAGGAAGAAGGAAGAGTTGGAAAAGAGTCAAGGGAGGGAGAGAGAGAAGCCATAGCAATGCTAAGCTAGCGCTAGCCTAGGTTAGCTACTCCTTACTACCAGAAATAAAACCGTGTGAAACTGACAAGTGCTTAGTAGAAAAGTGCAGCAGAAGGCGCTATGTTTTAAATTAGTTCTGGTCAGTTAGAGTTACTTAGATACAGAGATATCACAGAAAAAATAAATTTACTTCAGATGGAGATCGTCTGTACAGCTACAACACTCAGTTAATCCAAACAGGAAGTGAAAAGGCCCAAAAAAGACAAAATGTATAGAGAACAACAGACTACAATGACACATGAGAATGGTGGCTGGGTTGTTGTTTTGCAAAAAAAAAAATGTCTTGAAATGGGCTTAGAAGGTTGGACCTTCAGTTGCTTAAAGGCAAGGCCAGTTTGTTTGTATAGCTTAATTCAATAGATGGTCAATCAAAATGCTTTAAGTGAATTAGATTATAAAATAGAAAAAAATAAGAGCAGAATGATTGAATCACTGAACAATAAATTCATACTCAGATATATGTTGAATAAATCTGTCTTCAAGGATAAATAATTAAAAAACTTCTTCGACATAAATATTTAGGGCCCAACAATAGCTGAGGTGTGTTAGCAATGGATAAATCATTATTAATACCTGGTTATAATGATTATTTAATGACTCATGTCATTTAACTTGTCAAGTTAACCAATAAACTAATAAACATACCTTGATCTGGACCTTCACACGTTTTGAACATGTTCTGCTGGTTATCTACTTTAACTTGATCAATTCTCTGGGACTTTAGCTTTCAGGCAAATTATTTTTCTACATTTTTATTCATTATTTTAGTTTTAACCCATCTCTCTAGTTGCCTCAACTTCTTTTATTCTTTATTCAGATTGAAGGACTGCAGGTTGTCAGTGATCAGCTGTGCTTCTCTGGTCTCAGCTCTGAAGTCCAACCCCTCCCATCTGACAAAACTGGACCTGAGCTACAACGACCTGAAAGATGGTGGAGTCAAGCATCTCTGTGGTTTCCTCCAGTCTCCCCCCTGCAAACTACAGACATTGAGGTCAGTCACCGTGTTTTAGTTTGGGGCTGATATTTCTGATGGTAAAGTTGTTTTGACTCTAAACTGCAAACATATGGCTGATATTCTACTGATCCACACTGAGGATCTTCAGGCTGAAGTCTGATTTCTTCTTCACTGCTTTGATCCAGTTAAAGTTTATTTCTTTTTCAAATTTCCTCTCATGATTTATTCAATAATCAGCAGGAAACGTGAATATCAGTATGGGGTTACAGCATTATCCAGAACTTCCCAGAATCCATTAAATTTAGAGCTGATAATGCAGGAAATTCCTGCTCCCGTTCCCAACAACATTGTTTAGTAATGTTGAGCCAACATGGACAGCAGTGTGGAATGCAGGAAGAATCCCAGAACCTCTCTAAGACTTCAGTCTTGGGGAGGACACTTGGTTCTCCCGTTCCACTCCTCTGTACGAGGCTCTGAGCTCCCAGTGCTGGTGCTGCATCTCTCAGTAGCAGATCCAGGGAGGCTGGATGGATCTGGACTGGAAGGTGGAGGCATTGTTAGGCCTTAGTGTCCCTGCCCATCTGGATATTCTTTCAGAGAATTTATCCCTTGTTTTTATGGCCTCTGGTCAAATGTTTTGATTGTTTTTTGGGGGTAAACTTTAGTAAATTTCCTAGAGAAAGAGCAGCAGCATTTCTCCTTAGGCGCTCAGGTTCTGCTGTCGCTGCCATTGGGCAGCAGAGACCCAGGTCTGCTCTGTGAGAAACTCCATCAGTCATTTAGGCCTTTAAACGTGACTCTGTCGTCTTCAGCTTTGTTTTCTATATCAGGACATGAACTGAATTCTCCAACCTTAAAGCTCTCAGGTTCCTCTGAGGGATTTCTTCTTGGTTTGTGGACGGAGATGCAGCCCAGAGAACCATGAAGTAACATTGATCAGCTGGCTCATTTAAAGACACAATGACATTCATGCTGTGCTTTGATGGACCATTTCTGCTTGGATGGAGGCTTGAAGAGGCCTGAACATGAGGTGGAGCCTTGGACACTTTGAGCTGCAGCTGGGATCTAGAAAGGAAAAATGCTTGGTTTTGTTCATAGAGTTTTAGAAATCAGGATTTTTTTTTGTCCTGCTCCATTTTCAACCTTTTGGCCTATGTAAACTTTTAGTCTGGATCCTACCATTGTTTTTTCTAAATGAGACCCAGGACTGGGAACCACTGGGCTGTTGGATCACCCAGACACTGATTACTGAAGGATATCATTACCTCAAGGGCATAGGTCTGATTTCAACTTTGGTAGGGACATTATTGGTCTTTAGTTTCATTGGTCTGATGTCATTGGTCCTATTTAAAAATATGCATGCTCCTTTTATGCTTAATGTGAGCATCAGGGCACATTTTGTTTAGAGAGAACAGCAGCATTTCTTGCTACAGTAACACAAATCTTATAAGCACTACACACACGAGATGCTGTTTATCAATGTTTAAAGAATCACTGGTTCTGACGGATGTGGAACTAGGATTTTTTTCCACCTTTAAAAGTTTTGCATTTAAACATACCAGCAACTAAGACAGTAGGTAAATGCATGCCTATTTAACCAATAATAGTATAAATATGTCTGTTATATGTGGTTTTATCCTGTGTTTTCTTTTGAAGATATAGAAGTGTGCAGAGGTAAACCAGTGAAAACCCCACTCTTATTTCTTTTTAATCTAATATGCTCTTTCTGTATTGGGCAAAATAATACATTCAACGGACAGCAAATAAATGTATTGTATTTACATGTGCACAGGAACTATAAGAGAAAATGACACTGAGCATTTAAAATATTAACTTCACTATACAAGTTGTACATATGGGCTATAGTTACTCTGTGTAGCCCATTTCATGTATTTTATCTAGGGCTGAAACAATTAATCATATTAATCGATTATTTAAATAAACGTCAACTAATTTAGTATTTGATTAATCATTAACTGGAGAATAGGCCCACTAAAATGTGCCTTTAGAAGACAGAACGACGCACTTAGGGCCGGATCTATCAAAGGTTTGCGTGTATTAAAACGTGAGCTATTTCACTGCGCACG
>NW_015152110.1:81631-83937 GCF_000732505.1 Cyprinodon variegatus | reverse complement strand
GTTGAGTAACTGATAGCTTAGCTCACTACACTGGACAAGTAGCTTGCCCAACACTGGATTTCGGTATTGGAGTAACATTTATTTCACCCAAGTAAAAGCATTACATATGAAGCTAAAATTGTCCCATTTAGCAGTTTTAACAAACCCAAGGTGAGTCCTTCCTGCATTTGTGGCAGTCACACTTTGTGCAGTGCACACATTGCTCAGTGCTGTGGTTCCTGTTGTAGAGATTTCGCACCTGGCCTGCTTATAAAAACAATGAAAAAATCTAAAAAAATAGAGTTTAGTACATATTCTGAAAGTAAGAGTTGTAGTATGAACTAGATGAGGTTATCTATGTGTGCTACAAGTTTGGTGGCACTACAATGATCTATTGTGTCATTATTGGCTTTTACATGCTTATAATAACATGAATAAATCACCAAAAATAAAGTTTGGCCTGTCTTCCCAAAATAAGAGTTGTAGTATGATCCAGATGATCTGTGTGATCTGTGTATCCTACAAGTTTGGTGGAAGTACAATGATCTATAGTGTAGTCATTGTTCATTTTATACTTATTCTAATAATAAAATAGAGGTGCCATTTGTCATTTAGGCTTTTGGAAATTCCTCATAAAAGTATTATTTTCGAATCCAATTGATGTGATATGAAAGACATGAGATGAGATACACATGAAATGAATGTGATAATAATCCACCTCTCCTTGGTGACGCTTTTGAATATTCCTCTCTGATTATTTTGCAACTTGCAGAGCTCACTCCTCCTGCACATTTGCTGGGGAGCGAGCTCTGCATTGGGTCCAATGTGATTATCCCAGCACGATAGGAGACTCGTTTTTTGAAAACTATGGTTGTAGCTCACTGTCTGCTCTGGTTGTGGAGAGATGTCTGTTTTGTAGAATAAATCATCCGCGGACGAGTTATTAATCCGGAAAAGCCGACTCTGTGAATATATTGCCAACTTTACTGCAGTTTCACGATACTGTCTGCATGTCTGCAGCGGAGGAGAGAGAAGAGATCGCTTGAGTTTTATTTCCCTCCAAATAAATAAGCCAGATGCTCATTATTGTATAAATATTCTTGCTTTCTACAGCGTTCCAGCTCATGCAGCTATTTTCATTGTACAGTTATCGTCTGATCGCTGCACTGGTGGCTGTGCTGAAATAACTGCGGTATTGGCGACACTGGTCACGTAGACCTAGTTATATTTAATTACAAATATAATATTTTTCCCCCTCTGGGCTCAGGTAAAACACTCTCAAAGAAAGAGACTTGAGCTGACACTGAAACTGAAGGGGGTGGAATGGTGCTAAAGCCACAGCACGAATGGGGAATTTACATCTGAAAAGGGATTCGTGAGTTGTGAAAAACTGGTGGGGGGACTCGTGGCTGACGAAAATTCTTGTATCTCTGGGCTTTCTAGTGTTAATGCAACAAATTGTATTATAAGACAGAGCAATTGTATATGCATCAGTTTTAAAGGAGTATGGAGTCGGGGGCCCTTTATTAGGGGCCATCCATTCTCTGTACAAGTGGAGCAGGAGTCTGGTTCGCATTGTCGGCATTAAGTCGGACCTGTTCCCAGTGCATGTTGGACTCTGACAGGGCTGCCCTCTGTCACCGGTCCGGTTCATAACTTTTATGGACAGGATTTCTAGGCGCAGCCAATGACCAGAGGGGGTCTGGTTTGGGGACCAGCGGATCTCGTCCCTGCTTTTTGCAGATGATGTAGTTCTGCTGGCTCCCTCCTACCAAGACCTACAGTGTGCGCTGGGGCGGTTCGCAGCAGAGTGTGAAGTGGCCGGAATGAGAATCAGCTCCTCCAAGTCCTAGGCCATGGTTCAAGTATTTTGGGGTCCTGCTCACGAGTGAGGGAAGAATGGAGCGGGAGATAGATAGACGGATCGGTGCAGCTGCTGCAATAATGCGGTCTGTCGTAGTAAAGAGAGAACTGAGCGAGAAGGCAAAGCTCTCAATTTACAGGTCGGTCTACGTTCCTACCCTCACTTATGGTGATGCAATCTGGATCATGACCGAAAGAACGAGATCCAGAATACAAGCAGCTGAAATGAGCTTTCTTCGCCGGGGAACTGGGCTCTCCCTCAGAGGCGATTCTAGAGTCTGTGGGGGCCCCAAGCAAAAAATCCTCGGGAGCCCTACTGACCATTATGGTAGGCTATTAATAATCTCACACCAACGAAAAATGTATTAAATAAAACCTTTTTTTATTCCAAAATGTTCTAAACATGAACAACGTTGTTATTTTGGAAAATATAAAAGAATAAAATTAAAGAATAAATTAATAAA
>NW_015152110.1:78704-79934 GCF_000732505.1 Cyprinodon variegatus | reverse complement strand
TCTCAAAGCGAGGTTCCTTTCAGCTAGGTGGCATATTATGGCGATCACTCTGCGTATGACTCCTCTCCAGTGATGCATCTCAAGGTGCATTAAATCCTGGTTAATCTGATCAATGGCTGTTTTAGTTTTGAGCCTCATCTGGAGTTGATGCCAACTTGTCATACAGGTAATGTGTGTTTTGGAATATTCATGTTCCTTTAGATGTCCAGCCAGATTCCTCCAATTTCTAAAACCTCCTACTGTAAGTGCTTTGTCTTGTTTACCAAAAAGTTTGCACGCAAAACAGAATACAGAGTCTTTGCTAACTGAATAAAGAAGCCATGTTCGATGTATCTTCTCCCCATTTTTCATTACCATTTGGTAGTTTTCCTTTGTGAATCTACGTGGATTTTTCTCAGAATTCTGTGGGAATACTACATCTTTGATCTGTATAGGCCCTTTTGTGACTAATGCACACACTTCAGTATGGCTAAGAACACTTGGCCATTCTGCAGGATCTTCTGATGTATTGAAACCTGTTTGTAGTAGCAGCTGACGTGTCATGATGAGGGGTAGGAATTCCTGTCCTGTTGGTGGTGGACGTTGCCGGAACTGATAAAAAAAACAAAAACAGGGTATACATTGTCATAAAGAATTTACAGGGCATGCTATATGTTATCAATTAAAGTAAAATGTATTGAATTATTAAACTCACAGTTATCAGTGTCATAACATGGAATGGGTGCTCGATGTGCCTCTGTTGTCTCTTCCTGCTCATCATGACAACCAACAGGGTGAGTGGCCACTATCCCACTGGAGGTGGATGTTGCTGGAACTGATATGACAAAAAACAACAGGGTATATTATCCTAAATAATCTTTTCAGAGCATGTCACATGTTAATCGACTGAAGTAAAATGTATTGAACTCACAGTTATCAGTGTCATAACATGGAATGGATGCTTGATGTGCCTCTGGTGTCTCTTCCTGCTCTTCATGACAACCAACAGGTTGAGTGGCCACTATCCCACTGGAGGTGGATGTTGCTGGAACTATAATATGACAAAAAAAAATTGTGCCATAAATAATCTTTACAATTAGCAATTAAACAGTTACAGTTAAAAATTCAAGTGGAACACTGGACTTACGGTTTTCATCATCAGCATTTGGTAGGGGCACTTTATCTGTCTGTTTTGTTATAAATTTAAGCAATGATCCTGAGGAGAGATATGAAAATTTTTGTTAACCTCTT
>NW_015152110.1:74737-77177 GCF_000732505.1 Cyprinodon variegatus | reverse complement strand
CTTAATGCTGGCCTGTTGCTGTTTATCTACGGGGTGTACAGTAGCTGGCTCTAGGGGGCCCCCTAGTGGCTCGGGGCTCCAAGCAGTTGCTTGGTTTGCCTGCTGACAAGGTGCGCCTCTGCTCTCCCTTAGAGACAGGGTGAGGAGCTCGGTCATTCGGGAGAGGCTCAGTGTAGAGCCGTTTCACCTCCACATCGAGAGGAGTCAGTTGAGATGGCTCAGACATCTTCTTAGGATGCCCCCTGGACGCCTCCCTCGGGAGGTGTTCCAGGCACATTCTACTGGGAGGAGGCCCAGTGGAAGACCAAGGACACTCTGGAGAGCCTATGTCTCTCGGCTGGTCTGGAAGGGCCTACGGCTTACCCCAACAGAGCTGGAAGTGTCTACGGAGAGGGAAATCTGTGAGTCTCTGCTTAGTCTGCTGTCCCCGCGACCTGGTTCCGGATAAAGAGGGAGATGACGAGTACGAATTTTAAAGCTATATTTGATAGATTTGGAGCACTTTGATAAAGTTTGCATGGATTGATGCATGTCCGAAGCAGGATTCGAACTATTTTTTCTCGTTTTTCTTTTCTGTCTTCTCCTTCTTTCCTCCTTCTTCCTCTCACTTCTCCAGACTATTGTTCCCCAGCGTTGTCTTTGGGGCAAAGACAACACTGGTTTCATATTTCCACAAACAAATGACTACTTAAGGGGCTTAAAACATGTGATAAAAATATTTTAACTATTGTGCAACATGTACCATGTACAGGTTGTCATGTTTTTATCTCAATTGATTTTGTTTTCAAACATAAATAATTTGATATATGGTATATCTTTCTGAGTACATTAAACATTTGTTGTAACAGTAACATCTTAATACTCAAATAACTGTAAGCAAAAGTCTAATTATGTCAGCTATACATATCCACCACACATACAAGTGACTTCCTAAAGTAGTGGATTGCTATGTTGTGCCAGATCTTAAAGAAAAATTGAGAGAGATAAGATAGACTTTAATGATCTCAGAGTGGAGAAATTCACTTCTCACATCAGCTCAATAGGGTGGTTAAGATTAATTTCTAACTGTTCACAGTCTGAATAAAATGATTTCAGGAGCTGAATACTTAAGCTGTACGGTAAAGTAACATTCTGAATTCACCTGTCTGTCTGAGTTTAAGCCATGTTTGTCATGTATGATTTTCTTTGGAAAGAGAAATACAGAAAATAGATCTAAACGGGACTAAAAACCTAATTCTGCTAACTAAGAAATTTCCATTTTAGTAAGTGAGCGCGCTGTTGTATTGTTTACATCCGTCCGTATAGCTCTGCAGCTTTTTAAATGGTCAAGAATGTCTATAATTAAAACATTACTGTATGTGACCGTAGCTCCAGCAGGTGTTGGCGGTCATGTATGCAGGATTGATGTCTGGTTTTTAGTGTGTTGAGCGGCACATTCCATGAAATTCTCGAGAGCTGTTCTTGGTCGTTGCCTTGAGGCGCCACTATCTTTTAATTTTAAAGAGTAAAAGGTAATACCAAAAGAAAGGGAACAAAAAGTTTTCAAAAACGAATAAACACACCTTGATCTGGACCTTCACACGTCATTAGAACATGTTCTGCTTCTGCTTGGTTTAATACTTTAACTTGATCATTTTTCTGGGACTTTAGTTTACAGTAAAATTATTTTGCTACATTTTTATTCGTTTTTTTTTTTATTTTAGTTTTAATCTGTCTCTCCAGTTGCTTTAAAACCTCTTTTATTCTTTATTCAGATTGGAAAGCTGCAGTTTGTCAGAGATCAGCTGTGCTTCTCTGGTCTCAGCTCTCGAGTCCAACCCCTCCCATCTGACTGAACTTGACCTGGGCTACAACGACCTGAAAGATGGTGGAGTGAAGCAGCTCTGTGGTTTTCTCCAGTCTCCGTTCTGCGAACTACAGACATTGAGGTCAGTCACCATGTTTTAGTTTAGTGCTGATATTTCTGATGGTAAAGTTGTGTTGACTCTAAACTGCAGACATATGGCTGATATTCTACTGATCCACACTGAGGATCTTCAGACTAAAGTCTGATTTCTTCTTCACTGCTTTCATCCAGTTAAAGTTTATTTCTTTTTCAAACTTCATGATTTCTTCAATAATAAGCAGAAAACATGAAACAATGAGTTGAATTTCAGTGTGAGGTTGCAGCATTATCCAGAACTTCCCAGAATCCAGTGAATTTAGAGCTGATAATGCAGGAAATTCCCACTCCCATTCCCAGCAACATTATTTAGTGATGTTGAGCCAACATGGGCAGCAGTGTGGAACGCAGGAAGAATCCCAGAACCTCTCTAAGACTTCAGTCCTGGAGATGACACTTGGTTCTCCCGTTCTCCTGCGCTGTATGCGGTTCTGAGCTCCCGGTGCTGCTGCATCTCTCATTAGCCAGATCCATCCAGAGAGGCTGGATGGATCTGGC
>NW_015152110.1:70844-73507 GCF_000732505.1 Cyprinodon variegatus | reverse complement strand
GCTGATATTCTACTGATCCACACTGAGGATCTTCAGACTAAAGTCTGATTTCTTCTTCACTGCTTTGATCCAGTTAATGTTTATTTCCTTTTCAAACTTCCTCTCATGATTTATTCACTAATAAGCAGGAAACATGAAACAATGAGTTGAATTTCAGTGTGGGGTTGCAGCATTATCCAGAACTTCCCAGAATCCAGTGAATTTAGAGCTGATAATGCAGGAATTTCCCACTCCCATTCCCAGCAACATTATTTAGTGATGTTGAGCCAACATGGGCAGCAGTGTGGAACGCAGGAAGAATCCCAGAACCTCTCTAAGACTTCAGTCCTGGAGATGACACTTGGTTCTCCCGTTCTCCTGCTCTGTATGAGGCTCTGAGCTCCCGGTGCTGCTGCATCTCTCATTAGCCAGATCCATCCAGAGAGGCTGGATGGATCTGGACTGGAAGGTGGAGGCATTGTTAGGCTTAAGTGTCCCTCTCATCTGGAGATTCTTCCAGAGAATTTATCCCTTGTTTTTATGGCCTCTGGTCAAATGGTTTGATTAGAAAGAAGAATAAACTGCAGATAAATAAGAAGATGAAAGAAATCAAAAACCCTGATGTGTCATTTAGTTTAATCCATTGATGTATTTCTGAGCTGAACTCACATTTCTGAGAACTTTGAACTGAATGATGCAGTTTTTGAACTGAGGAACATCAAGTAAATGAAGCTCATCTTGACGTCATTTAACGTTGTTCTGTTTAAGGTGAACTAAAGATTGCCCAGTTTTTTGGGGGTAAACTGTGATAAATTTCCTAGAGAAAGAGCAGCAGCATTTCTCCTTAGACACTCAGGTTCTGCTGTCATTGCCATTGGGCAGCAGAGACCCAGAAACTCCATCAGTCATTTAGGCCTTTAAAGGTGACTCTGTCATCTTTAGCTCTGCTTTCTATGTCAGGACATGAACTGAAGGCTCCAACCTTAAAGCTCTCAGGTTCCTCTGAGGGATTAAAATCTTCTTGGTTTGTGGACGGAGATGCAGCCCAGAGAACCATGAAGTAACATTGATCAGCTGGCTCATTTAAAGACACAATGAAATTCATGCTGTGCTTTGATGGACCATTTCTGCTTGGATGGAGGCTTGAAGAGGCCTAAACATGAGGTGAAGTCTTGGACACACACTTTGAGCTGCGGCTTGGATCTAGAAAGGAAAACTGCTTGGTTTTGTTCACAGAGTTTTAGAAATCAGGATTTTTTTCTCGTGCTCCATTTTCAGGGTCATGGAAGATGGAAATGAACTGGACTTCCTGTCATTTATTTTCAGGTTGTTATGGCTCGGGGTCCTAAAAACAGGAGACCATGCCACAAGGTGCAGAGGGAAACATTGATTTAGGATCAAACACAGGTTCACAAAAACTAGAATGGATGGAAGTGTCTGTATCAGTGGGGTAGAGCAAATTATTGTCTGGGTGATCATCAGAGTGACCACCATTTTTCTGATTTCACCATCAAATTGAGGACCGCTTGTTGTAAAGTGAGGACATTTTTCTGCTATGTTACCTGAATTTGGAATAGTCCAAATTACTCACAAATGACATAGCCAGAGATTTTAATGAAGTGGAAGAAGCAATACTTTACAAGAAGATTACTTAAGTAAAAAGTATGACATAGTAAACCTAATCCTAAAAGTTACATATTTTTTTCAAATTGTAACTTAGTTAAATGTAACTGAAAAAATGTAACTAAATACCACCCACTTTTGGTTGTTTCCATGTTCTTTAGCAGAAAAGCTGTTGAAGTCATTCAAGGGTGGGAGGGGTTAAATTTGAAAAACTAATACTTTACATGGCACATGAAAGGACGCAGTTATCTTCTCCCACTCCATGAGAGGTTCTTCTTGATCTGGTGAATAAAGTAATGCGATTGTTGCTTACTTGTACATGTAAGATTAATAAATTCTCTAATGCCTCTCACACAACCCTTTTAATACATTTAGAACAGAATCAGAATTTGGGGGGGGGGGTTATATTAACACATTTGAGTTCACCAATTAAATGTCAGACATTAAAATGTCTACCATTGCAGCTTTTAATGTTACATCTCTGATAAAGGCTGATCCTGCAGTTCTGTTTACTAATACGTGTGCTACTGAGGCTTCTGCTCCTGCTGGATGAGTTCTCTGTCTTGAGCTATGTTTTGTTTGGAGGTACATTCAACACTTCATTCCCAGCACATGAAAAGCCACGGTGCAGTGGGACTATCATTTCCCATTGTTCCTCCATGTTCCAAGAAGAATGCAAGCACAGAGGGCAGAGATATGCTACCTGGATAGCTGCTGTTATAGCAGAGCGGCCATCTTCACAAGAAGAGTTGAAAGGTCATATCACAGTTCACTTTCTTCGATGTGGGGTATAATTACGCACAGCAGCTGGTTCTTTAATCTGGGATGTATGCACAAACAAGAAAAGCAGTGCGAGGAACACGCACCCCAGGGGGAAAAACCACCACATTTTAGCAGTTTTTTAGCCACTGTGGTATCTGCAGGCTTCTTTCAGGCATGTTTCTTAAAGGAGAATTCCGGTTTTTAACACTTTTAGCCCATTTTCTGTACTGTCCAGGATGAAATCGAATGATCGACACCAAAATTTTGACAATTGGTCCTGTCTCTGCTTTTTGGCTCAT
>NW_015152110.1:63857-70404 GCF_000732505.1 Cyprinodon variegatus | reverse complement strand
TTCGATTTCATCCTGGACACTACAGAAAATGGGCTAAAAGTGTTAAAAACCGGAATTCTCCTTTAATGTTTCCTCAGCGAGGATCGCTCCTGCCGAGCGAGCCGATGTATTTGGCAGCTCAGGTAATTCTGAGATGCTTATTGGAGCTCTTTGGTCTTTTCGTCTGCTTCTTTAGCCTGGTCTGCTACTCTGCCAGTGAACTTTTGCAGTGGAAGGCATGGATCCAGATGGTTCTCTCAGCGACCTTTACTGATGTGTGGGTGATCAGCAACACCTGGAATCAACCCGTCCACCTCCAGGATCTCCAAATCTTCCTCCTTAAATTTCTATTAAGGCCAAAATCTCCTTGCTGTAAATCATGAAATGGGTTAGTAACTGACGCAGGCAGTACTCTCTGTGTCTAGTCTGTCACTGCCTTTAGCTGGGCTGCAAGAGAAATGCAGTAATTAAGCGTTTTATCATCACATGCAAGTATAGATGTTGTATGAGTCTCTGGTGTTGCCAAATCATGTTGGACAGTCCTGTAAAGAGAATTTCAAAATGACTGAGGTTAGATTTTTTTGTGGCGGCGCATGCGCATGTACATCATGTACATCAAAGCTATGGGGAGTACCTGGACCCAATTCGTACCCGTTTCTTCACTGGTGTTATTTCTCTTTCAGCAGCTCACCCGCTCTGTGGATGAGAGACACAATGCTTCTCTGGGTTAACATTAAGCATTTCAGTGATGTGTTGTAATATTCATATAGAGTTAGTTTAATAAGATCTATCAAGACGTTTGAAATGGAGCATCAACTTTTTTGTGGGCTCCCCATTACATAATTTTCTGTCCTGTAGAAATATTCTGACCTGCACATATTAAGCAATCTTTACAATACTTTGTTGCTGTTTGAGAAAAAAAATAACAGTGAACCAATTCAATTTTCATCAATCTCATAGCAAACCTCCTTTTTTGACGCATGGTCCCCCGTGGGTCAAAACACAAAAGGAATGGCAAAATGTTTAGGCAACCATTTAAGCCCCACCAGACATTATTTGAAAAAAGTAAAGTCTAATGTTTTCCATTTGTCCTTTTGAGATGAGCAAAGAGTTTCATCTTAACATGGATGTGGACATGCAGTAGCCTTTTTAGCAGCTGTGCAGTTCACAGGTTTGGGCACACAGCTTAAGTAAATAGCCCCATAAATCTAGACTGAGATAGTTAGAATTACTAAACTGAGGTATATGCTTATATAAATCCTTATCTAAATCTCTCCTCTTTAGCATATGCTTTCTAATGTCAAAATAACAACAGCGTTTTATGGTTGTGGGATCTGGAAAGGAAAAGCATTCTAGATTCAGGGACATTTTAACAGTAGATGTCCCGGAGAATTTCAGTTTTGCTGCAAGCCCCCCCTCCTCTCTTCAAGTTCAAGTTCACTCTACCTTGCTAACTGTCCTTGTTGTAATGCAAATAACCTGTGATAGGACCAGCCCTGGATAAGGCTAAAAAAAACTGGCATTAGAACAAGAGCATGCTCCAAGCACTTACCTGCCCCTGCAACATCAGACCTTTTTGCAGGAATATATTGATAAGTCAAATCTAAATCTTTTATTTAGGCAAACCTATTGAACAACCAGATAGCATACAGGTCCTAGTTCCTGAATTGACACACAGGTCATAACCATGCTTTTCCAACAAGGCAAGGCAGATTCTATTTACATTGTCCATTCACCAACAAACTCATTTATATTGCAAAGCTCACTATGTGACAGAAAGAACAACTCAGAGTCTAATTGTATTTTGTCTGTTCTCGCCTCTTCATGTCATTCAACATTTCAGCTTAGAGAATGACAAACAGTACAATTTTCATTTTGGAGTAACATTTATTCCACCCAAGGAAAAGCATTACATATGAAGCTGAATATGTCCCATTTAGCAGTTTTTACAAACCCAAGGTGAGTCCTTCCTGCATTTGTGACAAGTATACTTTGTGCAGTGCACACAACGCTCAGTGCTGATGTTCCTGTTGCAGAGATTTCACACCTGGCCTGCTTGTAATAACAATGAAAGAAATCTTTAGAAAAGAGTTTAGCACATTTTCCCAAAGGAAGAGTTGTAGTATGAACTAGATGAGGTTATCTATGTGTGCTACAAGTTTTGTGGCACTGCAATGATCTATAGTGTAATTATTGGCTATTATATGCTTATAATAACAATGAATACATCCCCGTCCCAGTTCCCCCGTGCAGCAGCAGTTCAGCTACCCTCCCCAGCATCCCCGTCCCGGTTCCCCTGCGCGGCAGCAGTTCGGCTACCCTCCCCAGCATCCCCGTCCCGGTTCCCCCGTGCAGCAGCAGTTCGGCTACCCTCCCCAGCATCCCCGTCCCGGTTCCCCCGCGCAGCAGCAGTTCGGCTACCCTCCCCAGCATCCCCGTCCCGGTTCCTCCGCGCAGCAGCAGTTCGGCTACCCTCCCCAGCATCCCCGGCCCGGTTTCCCCGCGCAGCAGCAGTTCGGCTACCCTCCCCAGCAGCCCCGTCCCGGTTCCCCCGCGCAGCAGCAGTTCGGCTACCCTCCCCAGCATCCCCGTCCCGGTTCCCCCGCGCAGCAGCAGTTCGGCTACCTTCCCCAGCAGCCCCGGCCCGGTGCCCCCAAGATTTACAGTGGCTCCTCTTCAAAGTGGCCCATGAATCCCAAGCAGAAACTCGTCTTGGGCAGGAAGCATGCTGACTTGATCAAACGGCCTCAGAAACCTGCTATCGTGTTCAGCAAGACCAGTCAATCCTAGAAGCCCCACTAGTAATTTATCTGACCATTTCAATGTGCTGTACAAAATATTGAATAAAACTTGGATGAAATGTCAACCTAAAAAAAAAAAAAAAAAAAAAAAAACAATGAATACATCTCCAAAAATACAGTTTGGCCTATCTTCCCAAATTAAGAAAGAAAAGAATGTTAGAACTGTAAATATACAGTCATATGCTTATATAACTATTTTTTATATATTTATTATATTTCAAAGGCTGCACTTTAAAATATGAAATTGTCTAGAGCTGTTCTAAACGTAATTTATTTTTGTTTAAACTTGTGTAAACAAAATGACTAAATAAATCAGTCTAAGTCATAAGTAATTATTGGCGTTTATATGTTTATAATAACAATAAAAATCTAAAATAAATAGATTTTAGCACATTTTCCTAAAGTAAGTTGTAGTGTGAACTAGATGAAGTTATCTATTTTTGGAGGCACTACAATTATCTATAGTGTAATTATTGGCTATTATATGTTTAGAATAACAAAGAAAAAAATCTCCAAAAATAAATTTTGGCTTATCTTCCCAAAATAAGAGTTGTAGTATGATCCAGATTAAGTTATCTGTGTATCCTACAAGTTTGGAAGCACTACGGTGATCTATAGTGTAGTCATTGCTCATTTTATACCTATTCTAATAATAAAATAGAGTTGCCATTTATCATTTAGGCTTTTGGAAATTCCTCAGAAAAGTATTATTTTCAAATCCAATACATGTGATAATAATCCATCTCTCCTTGGTGACGCTTTTGAATATTCCTCTCTGATTATTTTGCAACTTGCAGAGCTCGCTCCTCCTGCAAATTTTGGAGCAGTGAGCTCCCCATGGGGTCCAATCTAAATACCCCAGTGCGATAGAAGACTCGTTTTGAGGAAACTACGGTTGTAGCTCACTGTTTGCCTTGCTCTAGTTGTGGAGATGTGTCTGTTTTGTAGAATAAATAATCCGCAGACCAGTTATTAATTCGGAAAAGCCGAATCTGTGATAATATTGCAAACTTTACTGCAGTTTCCCGATGCTGTCTCGACTGCAACGGAGGAGAGAGAGAGAGGAGAAAACGCTTGAGTTATATTCCCCCCCAAATAAATAATGCTCATTATTGTGATGATCTCTGCACTGGCTTAATCCCCAACTCGACACACCTGCTCACTCCACCCTGCCTTCTATTATCACTAATTGGTTACACCTCTATATATACCTCATCTGGATCTATTCCCAGTGCCAGATCATCTCAAACCAACGTTGATTGCCATCCAGCTTTTGAATCTTTGCCTTCCATTTTCCTGACCTGTTTTCTGCCTTTTTTCACCGAGCCTGCCTGATCCCTTATCTGATCCTGTCTGCCTACCCTGAATCCAAACCAGATCTGCCTCTGGACCCCCACATCAGTTCTGCCTTGGATTGCCTGCCTGCGAACCTGAATCCCACTCAGTCAGTGAGTAACGAGTCAGCCTAACTTCTCTGCTTCTCTGAACCTGCCAGTTAACGGACCCTGGATCGGACCTGGACCTCTTTTCTGGATTGCCCCTCTGCACCTTTGCTTGGACCCGATCAATGGACAGACTGTCACTGGAGCTCATCGGCCTCAGTCCTCAGCAAACCATCCGCCGCTCAACGGCAACTGCTTCCACAAGTCCCTTCCTCTTAAGAACTCCTGTCCCGGACCCAACACGGAGCCAATCGCCATCTCTGAGACCCAGTAACAGGTTAGTGATCCAGCCTCACTCCCTCTCTAGTTTTCCTGTTGCTGATCACTAACCTGTTGTCTCCACCACAGGGGATTTCCTGACTAAGAGCCACCTGCCCGCTCCCTGTCCCACACACTCATAAATAAAATCTGTTGAATTCCATTGACCTGTCTGAGTTGTTTCCTGGGTCCAATTTCCTGTACGTTACAATTATTCTATAAATGGTCATTAAGGTATACATATTGTTGCTTTCTACAGCCTTCCAGCACATGCAGTTATTTTCATTGTACAGATCAGTTATCGTCTGATCGCTGCGCTGGTGGCTGTGCTGAAATCATTGCGCTGTTGGCTACACTGATGACGTAGACCAAGTTATATTTGATTACAAATATGATTTTTTCCCCCCTGCTCTCAGGTAAAGCACTCTCAAAGAGAGAGACATGAGCTAAAACCGAAACTGAAGGGGGTGGATTGTTTCTCCAGCCACAGCGCTAATGGGGCATTTACATCTGAAAAGGGATTCATGAGTTGTGGAGCACTGTCGGGGGGATTAAAGACTGACGAAAATTCTCATATCTGTGAGATTTCTAGTGTTAAGGAGCCCCTTACTTTCCACAACACTGTTATGAGGTGGGACATCCTTGGGTGTTGTTTACTAAATGCAAAATTATTAAATTAATGATATTATTTTTAAGTATGACAAGGTGGGGTACGAGATGTAAGATTAGAATAGCCCATAGTGTCTCAGGAAATGCTGGAATAGCAGGGTATTTATCATCACAAACATGTAGAAAATGTGACAGCCCTGTTATTTCAGCATTTAATTTTGAAAAGAAATTGTAACCATTGCCAAATTGTTACCAAATTATTGGAGCAATACAAAAATCTGCAGAGTCTCAGTACTCATCCCCTATTCATGTTTAAACAGAGTGGATTGGAAAATGCCAGAGTGAGCTCTTACAATTCGTTGTTTGGTTTTTCTTAGGCACCTTAGGTGATGTGAAAAAACCTCCGGAGGTGAGAAAACAGGCCTGTTTTATAATAAATAATCCTCAGAAATCTCTAAGCACATCATTAAAGAAAAGAGCGTACAGATAAGAGGAAAGCAGCTACAGTATGATACAATATATCACAAAAAGTTAATGAAAAACTTACCAAACTGTTAATGAGTTGGGTAGTTATTGGATATTCATTATTAAGTCAAAAAATTATCGAAAATATCAGTCCGAACATGAGACCATCAACTCACCGGAGTTATATATAAAAAATTATCAGGAAACTCATTTGTCTTTAAAGTTTACTTTGTGTGTGTGTACATGTTACTTGCATTCTGTTGAACCGGGGTCGCTCTAACGGCTTCCTCACTAGTAGGTAGAGTAACCTTATTTTGGTACCTGATATTCCTCTTGCTAATAATGGCTTCTCCCCCATGGTTGTAGCCTCCTCTCTGTCCTCCCTGGCCTCCATTGTAGGGTGGTGGACCCCCATGATGAACTGAGTCTCTATCACATCCTCCTCTGCCCCCAGGTTTTTTTGTGTGGACAGTTTCTGGACCAGTGATCAGGTTTGCCACAGATGTAGCAGCAACCATTATTTCGAACAGTTTAGTGGCAGTTTTGAAAGAGGGTCAGCTGTGCATCAGTTTGTTGTTTCTTTTCTCGTTGCACACATTTTCTGTCAGTCAGATTGTCTTCATGGGGGCTCCTGCTTGGATGAAGAGCCAGTTGATATGGGGCTGTTTGCAGTCTGCTGAGGATAGTGGCTCCTACTTGGTGACCGTGGAACAAAGGTGATAGGATGGATCCCCTTAGTTAGCCCCAGGGACACTGGAGTCTGTTTGGGGTCAAACGATTGTCTCAGATCGTCCCCGTTGTCTTCCTCCTCTGGTTCAGCTCTCTGAGAACAAGGGTAATAAAAGTCGTCCTCTTTCAGAAAAGGGTTTGTAGCCTTCGGTCTATTACGTGGAGGTGAAGCGGAGGTCAGCAGGCTTGTGGTTAACTGGGATACAGGCTGGAGGTGCTTAGTGGTGCCATTGGAGACTAACCCACGGTCACAACAGCCGAAGC
>NW_015152110.1:59034-61749 GCF_000732505.1 Cyprinodon variegatus | reverse complement strand
TCCGCTAAACTTCTCTGTCCTCCCCTGCAGTGAACCCACTTGTGACCAGTCAAACCACTTCCTGGATCTGAATAACCTGTGTGCTTTACAGAACTCTCTCGTGACCAGTCAAGCCTCTACTGAACCTGATCCATTGTTGCACATTTATTGTTCAATAAACTTTTTGAACTTTTTCTTCTGCCTCCGACTGTTCTGCATGTGGGTTAGGCAAATTAAGCCGAACATGACAGAACACTCTGGACAACACAGACTAACCCAGCGGAATCACTCCGGAGGATGTTGGAGCAGCAACAAACTCTCATTCAGAGCCATGACACCGCCCTCCATGAGTTAAACACACGACAAGCTGAAACTAATCGCTCCTTACAGGAAATAGCCAGTCATCTGCAAAATTCTACACCTCGAACAGAGACCGTTCAACTTCCGGTACAAGATACTAATCCTACACTCAGGTCAGAACCCAGCCGGTCATTTCCTGAATTCTGCCCTTCACTTCCTGAAAGGTTTTTCGGCAACCCAAGTAAGTGCAGGGGATTTTTGTTCCAGTGCCAGCTCATTTTTGAGCATTCTCAGTCTAGTTTTCCTAATGATAAAAGGAAGATAGCCTTTATTTTGTCACAACTGTCCGGAAAGGCCCTTGAATGGGCGGAAGCTAGATTTTCGTCAGAATCAAGTTTTGGTTGCACTTTTGGGGAATTTATCCAAGAGTTTAAACAAGTCTTTAATCAAGACACTGATAAATCCACTGAATCTCGCGGACTATTGGAATTCAAACAGGGAAATAGAACTGTCACCGAATTCTCTATCGACTTCCGGGTGAAAGTGGCTGCTTCCAGTTGGAACAAATCTGCGTTCAACAGCACTTATTTTCATGCCCTAGATGATTCTATTAAGGACGAACTGGCCACTCTCGATGAGCCTACAACTTTAGAGGATCTTATAAAGTTAACAATCCGCTTAGACAACAACTGCGAACTAGACCCGAGGCTAGATTTAGAGGCCATGTTTTTTCTGTTTCTGCACCAGCTGCTAGGATGAATGACGTCTCTTCTTCCTCAGCTTCCCCAGAAGTAGAGTCCAGATCTAAGAGCCGGAATCTATCAGTATCTGTTCCTGTTTCTAAGACTCATCACTTCTCTCCTTCCACTGAACCCTCAGAAGTTGAGCCAATGCAGATCGGCCACACCAGGCTCACATCCAAAGAGAGGCAAAGGAGGTTTAAGGAGAACCTTTGTATGTACAGTGGAGAACCTGGACACTTTGTTTCAACCTGCCCGGCTAAGGTAAAACCCGGGGTCCGCCAGAGGAAATGAGGAGTCTTGCGTCTAAGAAACATGTTGAGTCCTGGTCTGCATCCTGCCACGAAACCTGTCTCCGCTCCGCCGCACCTCTGACTCCGGCCAGTCGTCAGGAGGCTGACCCGCCTGATCTTTCCTTAGTACCTCCTGACTACCACGACCTGGCACCAGTTTTCAGCAAGGTTAGTGCACTTTCTCTCCCTCCGCATAGACCTTATGACTGTGCAATTGATCTTCTACCAGGGGCCCTCCTCCCTAGTAGTCGGCTCTACAATATCTCCAAGCCCGAGAGGGAGACTATGGAGAATTACATTAATGAGTCTTTAGCCGCCGATATAATTCGACCTTCCTCTTCTCCTCTCTGTGCCGGATTCTTCTTTGTTGGTAAAAAGGACGGATCTCTGCGACCCTGTATCGATTACAGAGGTCTAAACCAGATTACAGTCAAAAACAAATACCCATTACCCTTGCTAGCATCAGCCTTTGAACCCGTTCAAGGAGCTACTGTTTTCACTAAGTTGGACTTGAGAAATGCCTATCATCTCCTCAGAATCAGAGAGGGAGATGAATGGAAGACTGCATTCAAGACTCCTGTACGTCAATTTGAGTATCTTGTAATGCCTTTTGGTTTAACCAACACTCCTGCTTGTTTTCAGGCCCTGGTTAACGATGTTCTGAGAGATTTTTTTTAAACATATTCGTTTTTGTCTACATTGATGACGTTCTGATCTACTCCAAAGACATCTCTGAACACAACAAGCACGTCCGTTTGGTTCTTCAAAGACTCCTTGAAAACAAGCTATTTGTTAAAGCTGAAAAATTTGAGTTTCATCGTCCATCTGTCTCCTTCCTAGGATTTGTGCTCGAGGGTGGGCAGGTGAAGCCGTCTAAGGACAAGATCAAGGCGGTTCTGGAGTGACCCACTCCCGAGAACTGAAGACAACTACAAAGATTTCTGGGGTTTGCAAACTTCTATCAGAGGTTTATTCGCAACTACGGCCAGACAGCTCAGCCTCTGACTGCCTTAACTTCTGTTAAAAGGACATTTCACTGGTCTGTGGAGGCTGCGGCTGCCTTTAATAAACTCAAGGCTCTGTATTCAAATGCACCCATCCTCATCCAACCTGACCCCTCCAAGCAGTTCATCTTGGAGGTGGATGCTTCTGATTCTGGGGTGGGGGCAGTCTTGTCCCAAGTATCTGATTCAATTCAATTTCAATTCAATTCAGTTTATTTATATAGCGCCAAATTCACAACACATGTCATCTCAAGGCACTTTACAGTTCAACCAGATCATACAGTCAAATTAATACAATTTTTTTTATCAAAGAAAAACCAGTTGATTTCATCGACTCATTGACTTAAATACAATCCCTCACATTAAGCATGCTTGTGGCGACAGTGGAGAGGAAAAACT
>NW_015152110.1:57746-58927 GCF_000732505.1 Cyprinodon variegatus | reverse complement strand
GACTGGGTTTCAAGGAGACAGAAGCAGAGATACAAAAAGCAGCTGTAAAAGGCGGCCCCGTCCAGGAAACACACAGCCAGGCAGACAAGCTCCAAGGCAGCTCCCATGCCAGAGGACGAAGAGAGCACATCCACTGATTCTGACCAAAGAGCCATGCGCATTTTTCTCCTGTAGACTTTCACCTGCAGAGCAGAATTACGACGTCGGAGACAGAGAACTCCTCGCAATTAAACTGGCTCTGGAAGAATGGCGGCATTGGTTGGAGGGCGCAGAGCATCCCATTCTGGTATGGACAGATCACAAAAACTTATCTTACATTCAGTCTGTAAAGAGATCTTATTCCCGTCCATCCCGTTGGTCTCTGTTCTTCTCAAGATTCAATCTGATTATTTCCTACTGGCCTGGTTCCAAGAACATTAAACCTGATGCTCTTTCACGCCTGTATTCTCCTGACAAACCTGAAACTCCTGATTCTATTCTCCCTCCCAGCTGTACTGTGGCAACAGTCTCATGGGAAATTTCTGACCAGATAAAACTGGCCCAAGTCTCTGAACCCGATCCTGGTAACGGCCCACCTAACAGAACCTATGTTCCTTCCTCAGTCAGATCCCGTCTCATCCACTGGATGCACTCTGCTAAATTTTCAGCTCATCCCGGTGTAAGCAGAACCATAGCTCTGATCTCTCGACATTTCTGGTGGCTGTCCCTTCATAAGGACACGAAGGAGAGAATTCCCACACTGCGGCCTGACCAGTTTCTGACACTTCTTACTTAAAGGAAAACACAGTTTTTTTACATTTGTCCCTTGATTTGATGTTATTACATCATGGTCTACTTACCCATATGAGTTTTGTGTCATTTGGAGATGTTCTGAAGATATTGCATTAGGTCAGATTGATTCTGTCAGATTCCGTCAGATTCCGTTCCCCTCTTCTTAACACGGCGGGAACAGTATCTGTTGTAGTGTAAATATCATCAGGCTGGATTACCTCTACTGCGTGTGAAGTTTTTTAACAGGGCGTTCAGATATGGTGAGTGTATAAAATTGGGATGTCTAATTCTGAAATCCTGTGTGTTTGGGTTGTTATACATACTCCATCCATCCATCCATCCATCCATCCATCCATCCATCCATCCATCCATCCATCCATCCATCCATCCATCCATCCATCCATCCATCC
>NW_015152110.1:49194-57726 GCF_000732505.1 Cyprinodon variegatus | reverse complement strand
ATCCATCCATCCATCCATCCATCCATCCATCCATCCATCCATCCATCCATCCATCCATCCATCCATCCATCCATCCATCCATCCATCCATCACCAAATTACTCAATGTAACAATGTCACAAACACATTAAGTTGTACCGTTTAAACTGCGAGGTCAAACAAATGAAAGCAAATAAGTTACACCAGCATTTTCCTGACTAAATACAGCACGTTTCAAGGAGCTTTACAAGCCAACATTTTCACAATACATCACGTGAGTATTTACAATCTTGACCACACTATAAACACAAACATTATCCCTACATCTCAATGCCTCGTCAGCGCAGCACGTTACCCAGTTAAAAACATTGAGAAATATTATTGCACAAAATATAGAATTAGTCTGATAGAAAAGTTTGAAATTCATTAAAATGTTCTAAACATGTTAAAAGCATTTTTAAAATATGTATTATGCTTATTGTTTTTTCTTTAAAAATATAAATGTATCTGTAAAAACTAAATCATTTATGGAGTTAGGATAGATAGGCCGGAACGTCATGTCACAGGGTGCTGCAGGACGGGGAGAGGCAGGAGGGAGAACAGGGGAGAAGGTGGAAAACAGTAACGAAAAGAGACTGTTAAGCCGATATTTGTGACCAAGTTTGTGGAGTAGTACAACCCAGACTCTCCAGAAGATTTATTAAAGGCTTTTTTTATTGGTCTGAGTTAGCTACTCAACCCGAGAAGACAGGCTAAGCCAGCAGCAAGCTAACTGTGTGGCAGAAGCTGTTAGAAAGGCACGTGGAGCTTCAGACGACTAGCGAGCGCTGCATCTTCAGCAATTAAGGGTCTTCATTTTCCTCAACTCTACTCGACTCACCTTTTTTTCTGTCATCCAGCTGTCTGTGCTTAGGTTTCAACGAACTCCACCCAGGCCCACACTGAAAGGTTCCCATTTGGTTTGGGGAAAAAAATAAGATTGCCGGCAGTGTTTTGATAAAGGGATATCTCATTTACCTGAAAAATGTTTCAGTTAGATTATTTTCTTTAAAAAAGAGGGAGAATTAAACTACAGTTTCCCTTTGGAAAAAAAAGGGAATTCATCCAGAGTTTAAGGAAACAGAGGTAATTCATGTTGAATATTTGTTTTGTTTAAAAGATAAGAAACTGTGATATATATTTTTTTTATTTTCAGATTGCTTTAATCACTTTGGTATTTAGTAAATAATTGAAAATTGATTTTCTAAAACAGTGGTGTATTTTATTACTTTAAAGGAGTAATTCATTTAATTCTGGGAGTACAATCTTGATTAATCCTATAAGTTCAGAGGTCCTTCTCAAACCAGGAAGTTTGTCTCATCTTATCGGGATTGATTGATTGATTGCGGACAGAAAGAGCCACCATGGAACAGGTAAACAAAGAAGGGATTTAAATCTGTTTTATTTTTATAATTCTCTATTTGTAATAACCACAGAAGGTCAGACTGAAATCTTCTAGCAACACGTGTTGTTTGTCACCAAGGATCTTAAAGCTGTAAAGATCAGGAAGGCCTCAGGGTCAGATTCCCATCAGATTCCCGGTTTAGAGAAGACAGCCAACAGGATCATGGGGACCCTGATCCCATCTAAGGTTCCTTTATGAAAACACAATCGTATTAACATTAATTTATTCCTCCTTCAATTCAACTAGGAAGCAACTGGTCCTAAGAACATTTACTCATCTATTTCGTCTTGCAGTTGATGCTGCTTCTGTTGTTCTGGTTCTGGATTTTGTTGCAGCTCTGCTCTTTGTCCAACACAGATTTCTACTGGAGGTGACTAATAAACATACCTTGATCTGGACCTTCACATGTCATTGGAACATGTTCTGGTTCTGTTTGGTTTACTACTTTTACTTTGTCATTTTCTACGACTTTAGCTTTTAGTCAAATTATTTTTCTACATTTTTATTCATTCTTTTTCATTATTTTAGTTTTAACCTGTCTCTCAAGTTGCTTCAACAGGTGTTTAATTCTTTATTCAGATTGTGGAACTGCAGTTTATCAAAGATCAGCTGTGCTTCTCTGGGCTCAGCTCTGAAGTCCAACCCCTCACATCTGACAGAACTGGACCTGAGCAACAACAACGACCTGAAAGATGCTGGAGTGAAGCAGCTCTGTGGTTTTCTCCAGTCTCCCCTCTGCAAACTACAGACATTGAGGTCAGTCACCATTTTATTAGTTTAGTACTGATATTTCTGATTGTAAAGTTGTGTGTTGTGTGTCTAAACTGCAAAACTGCAGACATATGGCTGATATTCTACTATCCACACTGAGGATCTTCAGGCTAAAGTCTGATTTCTTCTTCACTGCTTTGATCCAGTTAAAGTTTATTTCTTTTTCAAACTTCCTCTCATGATTTATTCAGTAATAAGCAGGAAACATGAAACAATGAGTTGAATTTCAGTGTGGAGTTGCAGCCTTATCCAGAACTTTTTCTCTTCTGTAAATTGTTGCACTAAATTATTTTTTTTTATTCTGAGTCTCTCTTTCCAGAGGGAAAATAGTGTTCTTATAGTTTACTAATTTTATCAATTGGTGCATTCACACCAAACACTAAAACTTGTGAAATGTCACCAGGTTTGTCTGCTTATGCTTGCTTTGAAATGTTCCTGGCCGGTGAAAGCAGCCTTTGATAGAGTGGGTCATAATATCTGCTTTGGAGCATTGGGTGGGGATCCGAGGAAGAGCAGCGCAGTGGTTCAGATCCTTTCAAAGTCATTGAACATTTTGTGTCAGTCTGGGAAATTCTTGTCCTCCAATGCTCCTCTTTTATATGGAGTTCCTCAGGGTTCTGTTTTAGGCTCCCTTCCTTTTACTCTTTATCTGATCCCACTTGGATCCTTAGAAAACATGGGTTCTATTTCATCCCTACTGACCGCTAGAGGCAGTGCTTAAAGCAATAATGATCAGTCTTGCGCATGCGCAGGTTGAGAATCTTATACTAAAATAGTCACATGAGGTCCCCGGTGATACCGGTGAGCCTATATAATCATGTGACAACGACAACTCAGATCCATTTCATCTTCTCGCATGCAGGTTGAACAGGTGCTAAGACACTATTGTTGATTGTCGCTGGTAGCCTCTAGACTTAGGTCGAAACTGCGAGGATCATCTCGCCCTCCAAAGGCTGTGCAAGTTCTTCATTAGTATTTCTTGGTGTCTTGGCTTTCCAGCAAGTTTTTCTCTCCTTATCGATGGCAAACGGGACGGGTTCTCACTGCGACTCCCTGTTGATGGAGCCTCCGCGTCAGCCGACTCCAACCAGCTTGTTAACTGGCAGCCGGGGGCTTGCCTTTTTGTTTACTGTACAGCCCCTTCCGATTAACCTACTATTGTAGCAGCCACTTTTCAGGCTTGCATTTTGCGATTGTGCAGCCGCTTTCGGGCTTGCTTTTTTGTTTACTGTGCAGCCGCTTTTTGGCTTGCCTATAACTCATTGCAGCGGTTCTTTCGGGCTTGCTTTTTTCTTTACTATGCAGCCACTTTTGGGCTTGCCTGTATTTTCTGATAGCAGCCGCTTTCGGGCTTGCATTTTGTTTACTGTGCAGCCGCTTTTTGGCTTGCCTATAAGTCATTGCAGTGGTTCTTTCGGGCTTGCTTTTTTTCTTTACAATGCAGCCACTTTCGGGCTTGCCTGTATTATTTATTGTGCAGCCGCTTTTGGGCTCGTATATTGTTTACTGTGCAGCCGCTTTCGGGCTTGCCAACCACTCATAGCAGCCATTTTTTGGGCTTTCTTTTTGTTTATTGGCAGCCATTTGCAGGCCTGCCTATATTATTGATAAGCAGCTGTTTTAGGGCTTGCTTTTTTCTTTCAGTGCCGTACTTGGCTAGTCCTCCTTGCAGCCTTGCTGCCAGGGACTCTCTGCTTTAGACGACAAATCTATTTCTCTGGCGGCGTCTGGCATGGATTTTTTGGATCATTTCTCACTCCGGCTCACTTCTCTCTAAAGCCAGCTCGTATATCTCTTCTGGCTCTCAGTCGGATGAGAATGGTTCAATAGTGGGCGCTCTGAGAACTGCTCTCGCCCGGTTGCAGCTGGATGCTCCATAGGACCAACCTGGGGCTTCCAGCGCTTCCTTTCGGCGTCCTACTGCTAGGTCGTCCTTTATGGTTCCCTGTCTTCAGAGTATGTGAAGGAGGTCCATGCCTGTTGGCCGGACACTAAGGCCTTTTCAAGGCTGACCTCTGATGGCAGGGCACTGGCGGTCATGCAAGATGCCCCCAATTTTGGCTTGGGCCATATGCCTTCTGTTGAGCCCGTCCTTAGTGCCGTGTCACTGATGATCTGCTCCGTAAAGCCTATGACTTTGGGTCTCGTTTGGGGTGACTTGGTAATTCCCTGTCGCATTTATTGCTGGGTCTCCAGCTTCTTTGGAGGGTGTCCCAATTGATGCACCTACTCAAGGACTGATGGACGCATCTCTCCATGCGTTTGCTCTTCTGTTCGAGGGAAGTTGGACATGTCCTGTCTACCCTTTTTCAGGCACATCGCCAGGTTATGCTGCCTAAGTTTCCTTTAACAGAGGCATGTAGAAGGACACTGATGGGCCTTCCAGTGTTTTCTGGAGAGTTGTTTGGCTCCGCTGCACTTGCAGCCCTGAAGTGGCCGGCCCATTCTTCGCATACCAGGCAGCTTTTGGCCGGCCTTCATCGCAGACGAGTGCAGCATCCTGCTGGGAGTGCGTCTGTGTCCCTACCGTGCACTTGTCCTGCCCAGACTGCACCGTGCTTGGGGCAGCCATGGCTTGCTGTAGGGTCTGCTGCAAGACCTGCCCATGGCCAAAGGGATCCGCCCAGAGGTCAGGCTAATCTCACTTCTCAACCCAGGTGGGCCACTCGGCAGCCCTCCCGCCCCCCTAGGCGAAGGGGGGGCTCGGAGATGAAATCACTGGGCCGGCGGTGGGACAACCTGGACCAGCTCAGTTGCTGGGCCGCTCTCGTTCCCGATCCCAGGTTGGTGTGTACACTTACCCGGGGTTACGCGCTAGAGTTCCGCCACCGCCCCTCTGTCCCTGGTCGAGTCAGGATGACGGTGATTCGCGACCAGGTAAAAGCTCAGGCTCTGAGCCAAGAAATAGACACCTTGCTGGCCAAGGGGGCTATATTGACCATCGACCCCCTGCGGGATCCAGAGGGCTTTTACTCGAAGTATTTTTTTAGTCCCAAAAAAGACTGGGGGACTCTGCCCAGTTTTGGACCTGAGAGGTCTGAGTTTTTCCTGAAATCCATCCCCTTCCACATGTTGAGCATCAAAGATGTGCTTCAGGCCAACTCCCCAGGGGACTGGTTCACCTTGGTCCACTTGAGGGACGCATAGTTTCATGTCCCGATTGCACCACAATATTGGCAGCTTACCGCTTTGCATTTCAGGGCAAGCATTTTCAGTTCATAGTTCTTCCATTCGGCCTCTCTCTGCCCCCACGTGTGTTCACGCGGTGTGTAGCTACAGCCTTGTGTCCTCTGCAGGCCAAGAGATTGAAGATACTGGTTTATTTGGATGACTGGCTTATCTGTGCACCCACAGAAACTCAAGCCGCTGCAGACACGCACACCTTGCTCAATCACTATTGGGTCTTTGTGTGAACTGGCAAAAGAGCTACCTGATTCTGTATCAGCAGGTAATGTTTCTTGGTATTGCGATGGATTCTCTCTATGACTGCTCGCCAATCGCTTCAGCGTTTTGAGAGTTTTCTGCAGATGCTGCCTGCCTTTCCTCCCGGTCATGTAGCCCCCTTCATTCTCTATCTCCATCTGTTGTGAAAGCTGACTGCTGTCGCAACAGTAGTACCCCTGGGACTACTGTCTCTGCAACCACTGCAGATGTGCTCAACAGCCTGGGGCTGGACCCTTCTTGTGCATCACTGTCGTAGAAAACTACGGGTGTCCACTCAACGCCTTGTGTCACTGGCTCAGTGGTGAGACGCAGCATTCATGGTGAGGGAGGTTCCACTGGGTTCACTGCCATCCTGTCGGGAGGTTGTCTCTACAGACGCAACCACCAAAGGATGGGGGCGTCGTGGCCGTGACAGATCGCTCGGGGGACATGGTCTGCACAGGAAAAGCTGCACCAAATCAATGCTCTGGAGTTGGAGGCTGTGCAGCGCACGTTGCGGCACTTCCTCCCGGACCTGCGGGGAAGGCATGTTCTGGTGTGGTCAGACAACACGTCTGTGATTTTTCACATCAACCATCAGGGGGGAACACAGTTGATGACATTACTGAGGCTGACCCAAAAGCTTTTGACCTGGGCAGCCCCTCTTTTTGTCTGGCTGAGAGCGGCCCACAGTCCAGAGGTGCAGAATGTTCCGGCCGACATCCTATCTTGGGGGCGTCCACCACCAGGGGAGTGGAGGCTCCACCCAGAGGTAGTAGGGGCTATTTCGGGAGAGGTTTGCTGCTACCCCTGATAGGCCCAACACTCCTGAGGGTCCTTCAGGAGGGGCATCAGCTCCTTCTGGTGGACCCCCCCAGTGGCCATGGAGGACTTGTTTTCCACTGCTGCAGAGACTCTGTTGCAGCTCTCCAATGCCTCTTCCCCACAGGAAGGACCTTCTGTCACCACTGGGGTGGTCAGATCTTGCACGCCGATCCCAGTCGCCTCCAATTCAGGGTTTGGCCACTACAGGGCCCGGCGTTTCCTTCTCAGAGTATGACGGGGACATCTGACACACATTGACTAATGCCAGGGCCCCTTCCACGCGACAAGCGTACGCCCATCAGTAGAAGCTTTTTAGCCGCTGGTGTCAAGATTATTAATTATTAATTAATTTCTTTCTGGGATTATAAAAGTATGTTTATTTAGGAAAGAAATGAGGACCCTCTACATCAGGGGTGGGCAATTCCAGTTCCTGGGGGCCGGTATCCTGCAACTTTCAGATCCATCCTTGGTCCAACACACCTGAATCAAATGGCTGACTTACCTCCTCAGTGTCCTCCCAATTATCTGATTACTTGATTCAGGTGTGTTGAACCAAAGGCACATCTAAAAGTTGCAGGATACCGGCCCCCAGGAACTGGAATTGCCCACCTCTGCTCTACATTGTCCTATTTCTGTTATTTAAACCTTCCTTCAAGCACTGCTTTCTCAAGGTCGCTCTCCATCCACTCTGAAAGTTTATGTTGCTGCCATCTCTTGCTGGCATTCGATGGTGAGTGGGGAGACAGTGGGTCGTAAAAAGGTTGTTTCCCTGTTTCTGAGAGGTGCCCGACATTTTTGGGACCTCTCACTTGTCCACGCTGCCCTGCACTCTCCTCCTTTTGAATTATTGGTGGAGGCAAGCCTTGTGTGTTTCAAAGAAGACAGCTTTTCTTCTCGCTATAGTCTCGGCGAAGCGTGTGGGTGAATTACATGCCTTGTCTGTTCACAAGTCCTGCTGCCGTTGGAACCCAGCTGGTATGGGTGTTACTCTCTGGCCTGATGTGGCGTTTCTTCCTAAGGTGGCTTAATCCATGGGCCACACTGTGCCCCTCCAGCTTGTTCGCCTTGATGCGGATGGGCCTGATAAGCCTCTCTGCCCTGTTCGGGCACTGAAGGCATATGTCAGACTCACAGCTTCTCTCCGGCAGTCAGATAGTCTGTTCGTTTGCTACGCGGGGCCCTGCTAGGGGCATGCCCTTTACAAATAGCACCTTGCACCTTGGATTGTGGATTTGTTGGAACTATGGAGGTAAATCTGTGTCGCTCGGATTTGAATTAAAAATGCCAATGAAATTGAAATGTTGTATGTTTTTACTCACTGTTTCAGTGTTAAAATATATTCAGAACACATTAAAAAAGAAGTTCATTGTCATTATTTCTACACAGTTGAAATTTCATTTGTTATTTTCTCTTCAAGCTAAAAATTCACCTTACTATTTCAAGGTGATTACGTTTTCAATACTTTTTCTGTTTAATTTTTGAGTGTTAAAAAAATATGCATATAAAAAAATTTGACCTTTCAAAATTCAAACTCAATATTTTCAGCCCCCTAGTGGCTCTATTTCACTGTCTTAAATTTGGTGTCTAAATTCAGTGTAAAAAAAGAAGGGTTACTTCAGGTCACAGACATTAGCAAAGGATTGTGGTGTCCAACACCCAGCCAATCCTGTTACGTTTTCTTAGTCACAAGACGCAATGCTTGTGGCGCTCATACGAGAGGAAAAACCAGCATGACGGAGCCGGCCATGCAAGCTAATGCTAACTCAACGGTGAGTTTATTACTTTCATACATTTCAAACGTAACGGGATTGGCTGGGTGTTGGACACCACAATCTATTGCTCTTAATGGTGATACCTTTTTAGAGTTGTCACAGAGGGGAGTTTGCATCAAAGGAAGAAGAAGGATAATAATTCTCCTATGGTAGCTGGCAGTGGAAAGAAAGAGCCACCATGGAACAGGTAAACAAAGAAGGGATTTAAATCTGTTATATTTTCATAAATCTATATTTGTTTTGTGACACCATCTTCAGCACACCATTACCATCTGATCATAGTGTGCCAGAGATGGGAAGTAACGAAGTACAAATACTT
>NW_015152110.1:44120-47982 GCF_000732505.1 Cyprinodon variegatus | reverse complement strand
GTTTTAGTTTAGTGCTGAGATTTCTGATGGTTCAGTTGTGATGATCCACACTGAGGATCTTCAGGCTAATGTCTGATTTCTTCTTCACTGCTTTGATCCAGTTAAAGTTTATTTCATTTTCAAACTTCCTCTCATTATTTATTTAATAATGAGGAAACATGAAACAATGAGTTTAATTTCAGTGTGGGGTTGCAGTATTATCCAGAAGTTCCCAGAATCCAATGAATTTAGGGCTGATAATGCAGGAAATTCCAGTTCCCAGCAACATCATTTTTAATGATGTTGAGCCAACATGGGCAGCAGTGTGGAACGCAGGAAGAATCCCAGAACCTCTCTAAGACATCAGTCCTAGAGAGGACACTTGGTTCTCCCATTCTCCTGCTCTGTACGAGGCTCTGAGCTCCAGGTGCTGCTGCTGCATCTCTCAGTAGCAGATCCAGAGAGGCTGGATGGATCTGCACTCGAAGGTGGAGGCATTGTTAGGCTTTACTCTCTGCCCATCTGGATATTCTTCCAGATAATTTCCCCCTTGTTTTTATGGCCTCTGGTCAAATGGTTTGATTAGAAAGAAGAGAAAACTGCTGATAAAGAGGAAGATGGAAGAAATCAAAAAACCTGATGTGTCATTTAGTTTAATCCATGGATGTATTCTGAGCTGAACTCACATTTCTGCAAACTTTGAACTGAATGATGCAGTTTTCGAAGTGAGAAACATCAAGTGAATGAAGCTCATCTTGATGTCATTTAACGTCGTTCTGTTTAAGGTGAACTAAAGATTGTCCCGTTTTTTTGGGGATAACATTTAGTAAATTTCCTAGAGAAAGAGCAGCAGCATTTCTCCTTAGGCGCTCAGGTTCTGCTGTCGCTGCCATCAGGCAGCAGAAACCCAGTTCTTTTCTGTGAGAAACTCCATCAGTCATTTAGGCCTTTAAATGTGACTCTGCCGTCTTCAGCTTTGCTTTCTATGTCAGGACATGAAATGAAGGCTCCAACCTTAAAGCTCCCATGTTCCTCTGAGGGATTTCTTCTTGTGTGGTGGACAGAGATGCAGCTCAGGAAACCATGAAGTAACATTGATTAGCAGGCTACTTTAAAGACACAATGACATTTATGCTGTGCTTTGATTGACCATTTCTGCTTGGATGGAGGTTTGAAGAGGCCTGAACATGAGGCGGAGCCTTGGATACAAACTTTGAGCTGCAATTGGAATCTAGAAAGGAAAACTGCTTGGATTTGTTCACAGAGTTTTAGAAATAAGTATTTTTTTGGCCTGTTCCATTTCCAGGTGTTTGCCATAAATAAACTTTTAGTCTAGATCCTACCAATGTTTTCTAAATGAGACCCAGGACTGGGAACCACTGGGCTGTTGGATTATCCAGACACTGATTACTGAAGGACATCACTACCTGTTTATGTTTGGACTTTATTTCAGCACATGAAGATAAATAAAGGAGAACTAGTTCCAGTAGGAGCTGTGAACTGAGTTCAGAATATTTAGGTAGAGAACTATGAACATGAATCAGTTGATCTGAACCTGCTTGAACTGAGTTCAGAACCAGTTCTAGTTCAGGGATAACTGGGTCAGCAGTGTTACAAGGTTCTAGATCTCTTTCTAACCTTCATCAGGTTAGTTATTCTACAGGATGTCTTTAAAATAGTTCAGCTGATATTTTTGTGAAGAATTTGGTATAATCAGCTGGAAAACAAAGTTCATATCTTCTATTCTAATAAATCTTTTCCTGAGTTGGTCTTTGGACTGGGAGCCTTCAGTTTATATCCTAACATAGAAAGCAAAGCTGAATTTGGCAGAGTCATGGAGGATGCAAATGAACTGGACTTCCTGTCATTCATTTTCAGAGTGTTATGGCTCACGGTCCTAAATCTGGAGACCATGCCACAATAGGGATGGGCGATATGTTATCATGTGCAATATATGGTCAAAGAAATTCCTCATAAAAACCATAAGCTCCCGCCGGTGACGTATATTGCGCTTGACACACCTGCAGTCAAACTCACGTGCGAGCCATGCGCAAACAACAAGCATGGTGGAAGGTGGAGGAGATGAGCACCAAGACCTGGTTCCTAAAAGAGGCTCCAGATCCGTTATCTGGAACTGGTTTGGATTTAAAACGTCTGATACGGAGCAGAAAGTCATAATATGCAAAGTTTGCAGACAACCTGTGACAACAAAGGACAGCAACACTACCAATTTATTTCACCACCTAAAACACAAACCGGAATATGATGCTAGTCAGAAGATGCGCTGCGATGCAGCAGAAGCCTCAACTTCGAAAACCTCTGTTAAGAAACCGATTGCCACTCAAACAAAACTTGCCGACGCATTGCTCATTCCACACCTTATGACAGAAAAAGCAAGTGAAGGAAAGAGTTAACAGAGAGGTATTTCAGTTTTTATATTCTTTTTAAATTTATTTAAATTATTTATTTTTATTTCATTGTTTAGCATGCTGATGATCCTGCTAGTCTTATTTGTACATTATTGCACAAAGAAGTATTTCAGGTTTTACTTGTTTGTTGGAATTTATTGAAATTATTTATTTCTATTTTAGTATTTAGATTTTTCTGTTATTTTCCCTTTATTTATCATGCCATTTGCACATTTTTGTAGCCCAACAGCAAAAAAGGTTGTTACAGGTTTTTATAACATTTGAATTTTATTTTTAGTGAAGTGAGTGTAATGTATGTTAGAACTTGCACTGGTATTTATTTATCCAATATAAGGCATGTTCCAGCAACTGGTAATTTACACATCTATTTATATTAGGAGGGGATTACTGATTAGTTTTAGTTTTCAGTGAAATACTTTTAAGTTCTGTTTCTAAATTGATCAGGTTGTATTTACAGTTGCACTACTTTGCAACTTTTATAAGCCAAGTTATATTTACTGTGTAGCATTTAAATAAATGTGAAATTGGTTCTTATATTTCAGGCTTGTTTGATACATTAGGCTGATATTGTGTTTTTGTTTTGTTTTTTATCGTCATTTATCGTTATCGTGGTAGAACCTAGAAATTATCGTGATAAATTTTTTAGTCCATATCGCCCATCCCTATGCCACAAGGTGCAGAGAGAAAAATTGATTTAGGATCAAACATAGGTTAACAAAAACTAGAATGGATGGAAGTGTCTGTATCAGTGGGGTAGAGCAAATTATTGGATGTGTCTGTGTGATCATCAGAGTGACCACCATTTTTCTGATTTCACCATCAAAATGAGGACCGCTTGTTGTAAAGTGAGGACATTTTTCTTCTCCTGTTGAGCTGTTTTGCTAACAGTTAGCTTTAGGGTTAAAGTCAGGGTCAGGGCATAGAAGGGGTTTAATGACTGAACATTAACGGAAGTCAATACATGATGAAGGTGACGATGAAGCTGATGTTGATGATGTCCAGCAGCAGGGCGTCCATCAGAGGGGCATGGAGAGAGAGAGAAAGAGGAATTTCTTTCCTCTGTTCAGGATCCCCATCACCTTAACCTGCAAAGAGGAAGAGAAAAAAGGGCAGAAACACCAACACACAACTGAGCTCACAAGCTTCTAGGGCTGAACAAAGGGTAGCTGACACACACTGTGTGCAGAGATCCACCTAGGCATGGGCCGCTACTGAGCTCCAATAAAAGCAATAGAAAACAAAAAGAACTCTGAAATACAGACCAAAACATGGAAGATGAAAAGAGGTATGATCAGTGCAGGTTCATCATCAACAGGATGCTAGCTTCACTTTTTTTAATTTCACCCTTTATGTGATGCAATGTCAGTTATTTCAGTATTGTGCAGCCCTACTATGGAATAATTGATAATCTATCTGAATTGATCTGCATTCATCTCTATTTGTTCATCTTTCCT
>NW_015152110.1:40121-41731 GCF_000732505.1 Cyprinodon variegatus | reverse complement strand
ACTGTTAATTATTCTGAACCAGTTTAAAGACAGCAAAGATAGAATATTCCATCCAATATTTGACTCTACTAGTTACTATCCTGGTCCTGGAGGGTAGCAGCTGGTCTGGATCAGTGATCATCTGGACATCTGTTTGCTGTTTCTAAGTTGCCCTTAGGTGTGAGTGTGTGTGCATGGTTGTGTGTCTCTGTGTTGCCAAATAAGAAAGAAAACCTCATAAAAATACTTCTTGAACCATTTAAGCTCATTTTTTTGTAACCTATAACAATTTTCAGCACTTTGCTACCAAGTGTTTTGTTCCTCAACAGCCTTAAAAATGCATGTCTAACTTAGAAAACATATTGATTAAAAAGGTGAATGGAAAACACTTTCTGAATCCATGTACTTGTCTTTACATGAACAAAAAAGAAAATCTTTGGTATAGTTGGAAAAAACATATTTAAAAGGAGAACAACTCTGCATTTTTAGCTGCAATGTTTGAAAAAACTCCAGCAGTAACTTCAGACATTGGTGTTTGTTGATGTGAATAATTATTAAGATTGATGTTTGTCAACTGTTTCCATCAGACTTGTGCAAAAGTAGCTATAAACTGGTTAAAGCCACAACATCATAAAACATCAGCTATAGAAACATTTATTAGAAAAATGTTCAAACCTGCAGAAGAAATCCGGGTTTAATACTTTAGTGTTTAAATCTATACAAACAATAATGTTGTTTACTTTGGGATCAAACTAAGCAATATCCATAATCCAGATGTTGCGCTAAAACTTTGTTCCTTTCATGTCAGAAATGTTTCATTAGCGACTGTCAGCTCTAAGAAAACCCCACATGTGTGAACAATAGGTCTTCTTTGGAAGCCCTGAACCTGTGTTAAGGACACAATGATGTTTTTTCCCTGGAAACAGATCTGATCCTGGAGAAAACCTGAGAAAACTGGAAAGATGGACAGGATCACTCTAAGATCTGCAGTTAGAGCTAACTGCAGATGAAGTTCCTGTCAGCTCTGGCTGATTTAGTGCAAACACATTACTCCACTCTATAACAAAGGCTGACTCTTGGGGAAGTTTTTGGTGAGCAGCTCTTTTAAGATCTGCTGTGTTTCTTAATGTCTGAGGCCTACAACAAATATGCAAATCAAGCAATTCTAATATCTTTATCAAGACTTTCATTACATTCAGACTTTCGTTCACTGTGTGAGTGTGAAAAACAAACTATTTAATGGATCACTTTCAGCGACACCAAGAGCAGCTTGTTCAAGAAGCTCAGCTGAAAGTTATCTGACTCAGAGCTTTTCTTTTTCCAACCCAACGCAATGATTGGCCCTACACTTTCCCTTTCTTCTTTTCCAAAGTGGGGTCACAGGTTTGGACCTTTAAAGTCATTTCCCATGATGCACTGCTCATAAAGGTCACCCCAAACTCTGACAGCACATCTCTTAGAACACCACCATCCTCTACAGCCTTTTCCAATTTCCCATCAGGAAGAATAACATTAAAGGTCACATTATCATTCATGATCTTTCCTTCAGAAAACACTTGAATTCTCTCTGTTAGAGTTTGTTGTCTGTGAACCACATGGCTAGTCTTCCCTCTTTCAGACACATCCATGAC
>NW_015152110.1:34484-37775 GCF_000732505.1 Cyprinodon variegatus | reverse complement strand
AAGAAGCCTCTTGGATGAGAGGGGAAACGTTTTCTTGACAACTTCACCTCCAGTTGCCTAAACTGGACTTTCCAACATTTTAAAGTCATTTAAGATCAGATCTTTTTAGGGCAACTTTAACTGAATATGTTCCACATCTGGGTTATGTTTGTAAAAATTAGATTTCAGTTATATTTATTTATAGAATAATATATTTTCAGATTAGGTATTTAAATTATATATTTTTAATTTCATTATTGTTGTTTTTCTGTCCATGGAGGGCAAATAATAATTCGACAACAATTCAAAATTCTCCCCAAACTCCTTTTTAAATCAGTTTCAGTTTTATCTTTGGTGAATCTTTGCTATTTTTAGACGGCTACCTGCAGGTAGGTGAGCACTGCCTCAGACTTAGCCTTCCAAGGGAATATCTTTCCTCCCCATCTGTGCTCCTCTGACTCCTACGACTCCTAATTTTATATTAGTATATTATTATCATCAACAGGGCCGGAACCAGACTTTATAAACTACTGAGCTCCTCTGAAACATTTTTTCAAAAAACAAACAAACACGGATATATAAAATGTGTTTTACTGAAAAAGAAAACCTACCAATTGAAGTTAAACATTTAAATCAAACAATTAGAAATCCTTTTTAAAAAGCGTTTTATAATTGTACATTTTAAATTGAATTATTAAAGAGGAACTGTAAATTGTGTTTATTGATCCATTACTAAATACTAAAGCGATGCCAGCCTACTTTATATGAACAAGTGGAACACTGAAGTAAAGAAACCCCTATTTGATTAGGGTTTTTGTTATTCGGACATTATAATGTAGGATTGGTCAACAGTTATTTGTAAAAATGAAATGATAACCTCCAAAACAGCAGATGTTTTTTAGGCTAAATCTGGTCGGTCCATCATAGTATTGATTTAGTCCAGAAACGATTGTTGGAAATTGAGCTGTTTGGTTGGTCTGAATTGTTCCCAAATTAGTCCAATAACAGAACTGTGTTTTGAACATCTTTTTATCAATATTAAAATGACTACTTTTCACCTTTCACTTTTGTGTTTCAAACAGTTAAAAACAATGAATGTAATTAAAAAGAAACAAATAAATTTTTTCTTAGTGCCTCTAAAATTGTCCTGGTGACTCAACGAGGGAATCGTTTTTTTCCCTCTTCTGTTGCTAAAAATACACATAAAATACCAGTTGTTTGGAAAATTAAAGAAGCATAAATTATAACTTAATACAATAATTCCAGGACTTCAGTGTTGTGCATGAACGCATTCAAAAACATTCCTGTTTTTAGTGAACTGATCAGTTTTGAATTAATGAACGCGAACAAGAGCGACGTTTACTCCGAGAATAATGAGCGACACACGCCGCTCACGTTGACGTTCAATTGATAACGACTCTTTTCATTGGATGATGTCAGGTTTTATGGCACTTATTACAGAAAGCAGCCTGACAGATCAGCATGTCTCCTGCTAGTACTAGTCTGCTCCATTCAGAAACATCTGCTGGGATTTCCTTTGCCAGTTTAGCAGAGCGCTAGGCAGAGTTTGATGAACTAACAAGGGAAGACTGAGAAGGAAAAAACTCATGTTTTAGTGCAAACTGTTCCCACCAGGACTTAAGAAACAAGTCTGTACGTCAGCCACGTCCACTTCAGATTCAAACCCACGCATGAAGTTAAAGCATCTGAGCTATCTTGGGAAATATCTGCTTCTAAATACGGAACAGAATAAATCATTTTGATCCAGAACCAGCAGAACCTGAATGTTCCTGAATGTTTCCGAAGTTCTGTGGAATTTGGCTAAATAAAGGCTTCACTGCACATCCAGTTAACCTTGACTGCATCCAGGATTTTTCATTTCTTTCTATATTTAATGATCAAACATTTTAACGGGAATATATGAGGTTCTATTGTGGAGGATTGTGGCTTCATTTACCAAATTAACATGAACTAGTTCATTTATAGGTTTGTCAACTTACTTCATTATAATTATGAACTTGAACAACATTGAATATGCTGTGATTTCTCAGAGTCTCGGAGCTCTTTACCTCAGAGTCCAAAAAAAGTTTAAAAATATAGTTTATATGCGCATTAATATTTTATGCCAAGTTAATCTAGTAGGGAAATGTAAAAAAAATCAAAATTTTTCTACATCACTTTATGAAAAATGCAGTTGTTTCTCATATCGACAAAACAAATGATGAATGGATTTATCTCCTCATTCTGTAGAATAGTTTTATTCCAGTCGGGGTCAAAATTTGGAGTCTGGTGGAAAAAGGTGACTTGCTACCTTAGGGTCAGAGGTCAGCCTCCATCTTGAGCAGGATGGGCTGACTGAAGCGCATCTATAAGGATTCTGGTTTTTCTCTGCTCTGTTGGGATGGAAACGTCCCTGTTGCTCCATTCATGAACCAACCCTGACCTACAGCCATGAACCAGAATCAGATCCCAAGGAGATGAAATGGACATTTTCAGGACTCGTCCTGCTGCTAGGAGACCATCAAGGTGACGTCTACTATGTCAACAGATTCTCACAGTCTAGTATTACCATTAGGGAATAGGCAATAGCCTAGAGCTCCAAGTTTCTGGGGGGCCCATAAAATACATGTATGGTTAATACAACTTTTCCTTATTTGTGTACATTAATCATGTTTTTGATAAAAAAAAAAATCCTTTCACTAAAATGCCATCAGAATGCTTATAATATTAAGTGTGTGTCATGATTCATGCAGCTATTATTTCATCCAAATGAAAAATGGAGAACAGAGAAGCAGATCATGGCTTGTCGATAGTGAAAAGAAGGACTGGGTTATTTACTTTTGCCGTCGCCATTTTGGAAACACTGGAAGGAGCAATCAGCTAAGCAAGCTTAGTGCTTGGAAAAAATTTTGTATTCCTTTTGAGACAGCATGAAAAGTCAGCTGAGTACAAAACATAGAGAGGAAAACAACAAGAAAAGGACAAGAAGAGAGGGACAAAACCTAGAACAAATAATGGATGTCTATTCTATTAACATTTCTGGTTTATGTGTTGTCCTCTCAATTCAGAGGGCCCCCTGTCTGTCTTTGCCAAGGGCCCCAAACTTCCTAAATTGGCCAATGCTCACTAACCTGACTCCGCCAGATGGATTTGCTCCGCATATCTATCTGGAAACCTTCCGTTGAAGTAATTTTGGGAAGGGGCGAAAATACTGGTTAGCTGATTGGCCTATGTTGGTGATAGACTGGCCAAATAAACCAATCAATTAAGCATATGACGTACTAACGGAGCGTCGACGAAAAAACAACCACA
>NW_015152110.1:31758-33425 GCF_000732505.1 Cyprinodon variegatus | reverse complement strand
AGCTGGTTATCTGGAAAAGTTTCTACAATATTAATATTTAGCTTAATTATAAATACAAACAGAAAATCTTTTTAATTTATGAAAAAGGAGGCGTAAAAATCTAAAAGTAATAAAGAGAGAAAAAGGAGAGAAGAAAGGAAAAGGGAAGATAAAAAAAAATTGAGGATGATGTGGGAAAATATTAACAACATTGTTTGTGTTTATCTATATGTATATGTAAAATGAAAGAAATAAAATTTATAATAAAAAACTATGCAACTATGTCTTTGTTTTATATCTTTAAGAAGAGTGCCTGTTGTCCCACTCAGACAGATATCTGTTTCAGACATTTATCTAAATACAGAACAAATGGTTTTTACAAATGGTAAAAACATTGAAAGATGGACATTTGTTAATTGTTTGTAAATGAGAGGAACAAAAAAGGAAAGTTATGTTCATTGAAACCATTTGTAAGAAAAGAGTGGAAAGTAGAAGAATTGTAGGAGAAAATAAAAGTTCTAGAGGAGTTATTTATGGCATTCCACTAAACGAAGACCTTGAAAAATTAAAATGTAATATTCAAAATGTTGAAGTTAGCAGGATCAAGAGTTTACAGAAAACAATAAATAATGATAGAGTTGACAGTGTTTCTCTTCTTCTGGAATTTTCTACTTCAGAGGTTCCTGACAAAGTGATGATAGGATATATGAGTTATCCAGTTAGGCCCTATGTTCCTCCCCCACTTCAATGCTTTAAGTGTCAGAGGTACGGACACATTGCTGCAGTGTGTAGGGGCAAACAGAAATGTTTAAAATTTGGAGGGGAGCACAAAGTTCAGGATTGTACTGAGGGAGCACAGGAAAAATGCTGTAATTGTGGTATGCAACACAGGGCAACTTAGGGAGGGTGTGTGGTCAGGGAAAGAGCTGTTGAGGGTTACAAGGTTAAATCAACAAACAACTTACGCTATGCTGAAGCAGTAAAGAAGGTTCAGGAACAACATAAAAAAAAACATGGGAGACATACAAATACTGAGGAAAGAACCAGAGCAGCATGGGGGAATAAGTAACTCTATTGATTTCGATAAACTGATTTTATTCATTACATATGAAATTAATTATACATACCAGGTCAAACAGAAAACTGAAAAAATCAAGATCATTGTAAAAGGAGCAGAAAAATTTCTAGTGATGAGGAATATTTCTTGAGAACAGATCATACAGAAACTTGAAGCAGATGGCAAACATCCAGGTTCAGGTGACTGAACAGTATGTTAATATTACAATGGAACGCTAGAAGTCTAATAGGAAATGGTCAAGAGTTAAAAGGATTCATACAAAAGTTAAAAATAAAACCTGAACTTATATGTATTCAAGAAACCTGGTTAAAACCTACATTAGACTTTGCTATTAATTGTTATCATAGTAATCGAAGGGATAGAGAGGAGGGTAATGGAGATGGATGTATGATTCTTTTAAAGAGAGGGTTGCAGAATAAACTACTATCAAAGAGAAAAACACTTGAATGTATTGCTATTGAATTATGGACAAAAGAAGGTAAATTTAAAGGAGTAGTACACCCAAAACATGATTAGCCTTCATTTTCTACTCACCTCCATGCTGAACAACATTCTGGAGTACTTTTTTGATATCTCAAATGCATCTGGAGATCTGGGAGGCTTCTTGCTG
>NW_015152110.1:28198-30779 GCF_000732505.1 Cyprinodon variegatus | reverse complement strand
CAACCCATGTAAGGAATTATCTGTATGTTTACTGGGTGAAATAATATTACATTTAAATGAAAGGGGGATATGGTGTGGTGACTTCAATGCTCAGAACTCAATATGGGATAATAGGATAGATGGAAATGGACTGGTTATTGAGGAGGTAATGGAGACTAAAAATCTTGTGTGCATTAATAATGGAGATGGAATACGATCTAACATTAAGAACAGGTGTAGAGTCTGCTAGAGATTTAACAATAGTTTCTGATTCACTGGCCGGATTATGTTCTTGGAATTTGATTAAATCAACAAGTATTGGAATTGATAATTTCTCTATTATGATTGAAGTCGGGTTAAACAATCAAGAGGATGATTCTGGAGGGTTATTTCCTTGGTCTTTTAATAGGGCTGATTGGGATAAATAAAAGATAATAAGTAAAGACAGAATTAAAGGAATGAATATGAGCGTTGACATTAACTTATTAAATGTAATTTTCTGTAATTCTGTTCTAGAAGCTGTTCAACATTCAATTCCCAAAAAAGTCGGGAAAACAAAAAGAAGATCATACCATGGTGGACACCAGAACGTGGTCAGGTTATCAAATCTAGAAATAAAGCTTTTAAAATTACAAAAAGGAACCATAATTTCCTGGATCTTACTGATTATAAAAAGAAACTTGCCTTGGTAAGAAAGGTCATAAAAAATACAAAAAGAGACTATTGGAGAAAATTTTGCAATACATTAGGGAGAGAAACAGAAAAGTTTGGAAAATAATCAAACGAATGAATGGCATAAGAAGAGATTATGGATACCCTGTTTTAGTTAATGAGGAAACGACAGCAGTCGGGTGCAATGATGTTGGCACAAAACATTTAACAAAATACATAGTTCAAATAATATTGGAGAACAGTGGAGGAAGCGAAGAGGAAAAAGTTTATTAGAGAAAGAGGAAATTTATCAAGAGGAAGACAACAATGCAATTACTTTACCTTTTTCGATAGTGGAGTTAAAACGAGCCCTGAGGAGAGTTAAGATATCAACTCCAGGAAATGATTAAATAAGTTATATTATGATTAACAAACTTAGTGGGTATTTAAAAACTGTATTATTAGAATGATATAATAGAATATGGGATAATGGTAAATTACCCAAAACTTGGAAATAATCTATAGTGGTTCCAATACCTAAACCTGGAAAAGATTGCTCAAGACCTGAAAATTACAGACCAATTGCCCTAACATCATATTTGTGTAAAGTTATGGAGAAAATGGTCAATGAAAGACTGAATCATTTTGTTAAATATTATGGATATATATCTAAGTATCAAAGTGGTTTTAGGAAAGGGAGGAACACTATGGACCCTACAGTATGCTTACAGCATGAGATAATGCAAGCAAAAATCAATAAAGAGAGATTGTTGGCAGTGTTTTTAGATATAGAAAAGGCGCATGATATGATATGGAGAGAAGGATTAATGATTAAATTGAGGGAAATGGGAATTTGTGGTAGAATGTATAACTGGATAAACATCTTTTTGAATGACAGGGGAATAAATGTAAGGGTTGGTATGAAATATTCAGGGAAGCATTGGATAGAAAATGGTACTCGGCAAGGCAGTATAATAAGTCCTTTATTATTATCTATTATAATAAATTATGTTTTTAAGTAAATAGAAAGTGATGTAGGGTGTTCACTTTTTGCAGATGATGGAGCTATTTGGAAACGTGGAAAGAATATTAACTATATTGTTGGAAAAGTACAAGCAATTTACAAAATAGAAAAGTGGTCTCATAATTGGGGTTTTAAATTCTCAGCTGATAAAACAAAAGTAATATTATTTATAAGTATAATTAATCAAGATATAAAATTAAAGATATATAATCAGGAACTAGAAAGAATAAAACAATTTAAGTTTTTAGGGGTGTGGTTTGAAGGAAAATTAACCAGGAAAATACATATTAAAAGGGTTATTGAAAAATTAAAAAAAAATATTGAATATAATGAGATGTGTAGTTGGGTATGAATGGGGAGCAAATAGACAAGCACTGAAAACAATTTACGTTAGTCTTATTAGATCTACAATTGATTATGGTTTTAAACAGGAGTGAAATCGATATTAGAGTTGTAATTAGTAAACCAGAAATTAAGAGCAAAATTAGGAAGAAAATTAATTACAAATGGCAAAAACTGTGGAAAGATGATATTAGAGGGAGATGGTTTTATAGAATACAAGGGAAGGCTGGAGAAATCAGAGAGGAAAAGTTCAAATTGGAAGTAAAAGAGTTCAGGAAAGGATAATAACTAGATTAAGATTGGGGCACACAGAAATTAAATCAACATTACTTCTTATGGGAAAACATGAAACAGGAAGATGTGATTACTGTGAAGAAAGTGAGACAATAGAACATGTAATATATAACTTTAGGAAATATTACAGACAAAGACTGGAATCGTTGAGGTGTCTTAAACAAGAAAAAGTACATTTAAACATTACAAACATCTTAAAAAACGATATGTTTTTTACATGAGTTATAAGTTTTGTTTCGATATTTGTGGATAACTGGTTTGGGAAGAAGAATTTAGGAAGGGTGGGTATTT
>NW_015152110.1:23021-24003 GCF_000732505.1 Cyprinodon variegatus | reverse complement strand
CAACCGCCAGTAAAAACCAGAAAGAAGAAGAAGAGGAGGAAGTGACGTCACTAGCAGCTAGCAGCATTAGCTGAGCTTCTGTGTGGAGTCCTTTTAGAGAGGCTGATAAACTGGGAGTGTTTGCAGGGAGAATGTCTTCAGTCCAGCTTCAAGGAGAGTTTATCAGCGAGCAGTTAACTCCTGCTGAAGAAACATTCATGGAGTTTAAAGGAAGAGAGAAAAAGTTCAAAGAAGAGAAGATGGAGGATCAACATCTACTGCTGGATTTCGCCAGGATCCCCCAGATCATCTCACAGCGGATAGGTAGGAAACACCTGATAGAAACGATTCCCTGATGATGCACACTGTGGATTTTAGCCTCGTCTGATTAGAGATTAAGATGCTAAGCTAAAGTAGACAGAAGAGCAGACCCCGCATTGACTGTCGCGGCGCAGAAATTCCAGTCGCCATCTTGGGGAGGTCGACCTGCTCTAACCTGCTGCTTTTTCTGTTTAAATCAACAGACTGTTGCCATCAGGGCAGAGGAATGATTGAAGGCATCAGAGCTTTGGAAGACATTACTGAATAAACAGCAGAAATACACTACATAGAATAGAAACTCACTGTGTTTTCCCACTGTGGCTAAATGATGGAGTTACAGCAGAAGTGGTCACACAATGAGGACCTTAAAGATGGATCAAAATAATAGAATAACTGACAGTTAGAAAAAAAATATACAATCTAATTTAATTTGTTAAGCAATTTAAAAATATCCACAGCTGATCAAAGTGCTGTAAAAAATAAGTAAAACATAAAACAGTATAAATAATAAATAAAAAAAACAGCTAAAACATGGTTCACATTCACATAAAATATGAATAAATAAACAAAAAACTGTTATTTCCAGTGTTTTTACAAATATAAATACTGTGCATCTGAGGAATAATCAATATACAGCTGTGGACATTTTTAATTTACAATATTATTACACTGTAGTTTAATA
>NW_015152110.1:19427-22901 GCF_000732505.1 Cyprinodon variegatus | reverse complement strand
ATATATATATATATATATATATATATATATATATATATATATAGAGAGAGAGAGAGAGAGAGAGAGAGAGAGAGAGAGAGAGTGACAGTTGTGTGTGTATATTTGTGTACACCAGTATAAATTTGTCTCTGTATATAGTAATAAAAAACGTATAATAATATATGAGTGGCTGTGCTTTGCTACATCCATCCATCCTATTAGAATATTCTATTACTCTTAACTCCACTAATAATATTTAAATACAATGAACCATTTTTTTGTTTTCAGCAAAAAACAAAACTGTGAAAATTAGTTCAATATTCAGCGAGTTAAAGTTTATTAAAATCGACTCTGTTCTTACTCAGCACGTCACTGAGTAGAGCTGTCGACCTCCCCAAGATGGCGCCACCGAAAACGTCAGCGCCCATAGGGGAAAGCGGTTGATGCGGGGTCCTCTAATATTAATTCTATGGCTGAGGCAGCTGGAAACCGCTGAGGTTTCTTACAGATAGGTGGTTGTGTCAATGCCTGCCTAAAAATACTTCGAATGGGGGGGGTGCTTCAGTGGCGCAGCAGTTAGAGCACATGACCCATGTACAGAGGCCTTACCACCAAATCTGACATCCTCCGTAACCGCTCCAGAGCGCCCGCCCAAAGCAAAGCCAACAGCCTCCGCTGTTCCTCCCATCCTGCTCCGTTCCGACTTCCTCGAAGCTCGAGAAGAGCATGCGCTATATTATTATTATTAAATTCATAGGATCAAAACATACAGAAATTAACGCTTAATTTAATATGACATATTAAAAAAATCCCCGTCAGCATCCAGCATATGTTCAGTTTCTCCCCAAATGTCTTCTATTTGTTGTGGATTTTTGTAACAGGGATAACTAGGATCATACATGGATTGGATGAACTATGTTTGTTCTCTGCTTCCAAACTCAGCATCTCTTCATTCACGCCTGAGATAAGAAGTTTGTTTTGAAGTCATGAGATGCGATAATGGAAGTTGTTGTGACTGGATTTGATGAAACTTTTAAGCCTCTCCGCATAAAATAAATATTTTGATGGAGATGAAAAATTTGCTTCCTGGTATATTGAAGTACCAATAGTTTGCATCCAACCATTTAATTAAACGGTCTTAGTTTTTAGGAATATATAAGAACTATACTCTAATCTGTAGTTACTGATCTGTCGTTACCATATTTTAATTTGACAAACCAGATCTTCTCAACGTTCTTTTTCCTGTTTGGTGCGATTGCCGTAGCGGATCTTGACCTGACTGGACCGGAGGAGAGCAAAAAATAGCTTGGCTCCGTATTTTGATGGTGAAGGACAGAGAAGACGTACATGGACGGTGACGTGCGAAGGACAAGTGGTGGATGTGGAACAGTCTCATTGATTAACACAACAGACAAGTACTCCACACAACGTATCTTTCCCAGAGCTCACCTGGATCCAGGCACTGGGGATGGCTGTTCATTCTGCACCAAGAGGGAGACACTAGATCACTTAGTGGTGGGTTGTCCTCGGCTAGTTGGTCTTTTTAAAGTTTGGAAAGAATGGGTGGAAGCTTTGGGAGAGGTTTTCTCTGTTCCTCTGTTTGTCTTTGGACCCAGATACACAGCAAGAAGTAAACTGACATTAGTTGTAATTAATGTTTTGTTTGGGGTGGCTAAACTAGCCATTTGGAGGACCAGGAGGAACCAGCTGCTGGGTCAGTGTTGGACAGATGTGGTGCAGAGCCTGAAAGGTCTGGTTGCAGCTGGTCTGAGAGTAGAGCATGCTTTCTACACACTGACTAGTAATGTGGAGCCTTTCAGGGCTCTGTGGGGGATCAGACATGTTTTATGTTCAGTAGAGGAAGATGGCTCTCGACTGGTTCTTATTATTTAACTTATCTGTGTGTGTTTGTGTGGTAATGGTTGGTTTTTATTGTGATGATGGAAACAGATGTGAAGTAAATAAAAGACATCTCTCTCATGGAGTTTGAGAAGTAGAGTTAGATTGAGTTTTTTTGGTGTTTTTTCACTTTCCTCTTCATACTGTTATTTGATCTTAAGTTGATCTTTGGTTGCTTCTTACTGATCCAGCGTTTTGGCATCATGCTCGTTGTGGAGGGCGGTGCCGAGTTTGACAAGTTGACACCTTGGCATGCTTTCAAACTCATACCGACAGTGAATTGTTCAGTAGAGGAGGCAGCCTTAGCTGTTGGAGGAGTAGTGGGTTGTTATAGCGTGAAATCTGCTTCCCGTATGAATGCAGCCATTGTAATTTTTCTAGATAACACATCTAAAATGAATGATTTGGTCGAAAGGGGCGTTGTCATTCATGACACCTTCACACCGGTTCTCCTGCTGGTTATTGCAGCTAATAAGATTATTATCTCAAATGCACCTCAGTGTATTAAAAATGATCTCCTTGTTAAAGAGCTGTCCCGCTATGGACAGCTAGTTTCACCCATAAAGATGGTTTCTTTGAGCATTAAATCTGCGCTTCTCAAACATGTGGTGTGTCATAGAAGACAGGTATTTATGATCCTAAAAGATACAGCTAATGAGCTTAACCTGTGCTTTAATTTCGGAGTTGACGGGTTTAATTATATGGTTTTTGCTTCCTCAGAGAACATGAAATGTTTGGTTGTCGTGCAGAAGGTCATATAATTCGATCTTGCCCAGAGATGCTTACGAACACATGTTTGGTGAATGCCGGCGATGGTGCCGCCGAAGTGGGGCGCTGTGCCGCGGTAGAGGGTGACGCAGCAACTGGTGATTTCACGGCAGTCGGTGCGGGTGTTGATGTTGCTGGAGCTCCGGATGATCGTTCTGCTGTTCCTGCAGAGGAACAGTCTGAGGTGCGATCGTGGACAGATTGTGATCATTCTAATGATGTTGATATCGCTGACAGTGAGAGGAAACAGGGTCAGCCTGCGGCTAGTTTTGATGCAGATTCAGGGGAGAAAATAACTGAGGAAGTTTTTTGTGAAAGCTTTTGTGATGATGACTGTGGAGGACCAACTCTGCCATATTTAAAAATAAATACAGAAATAAATAAATGCTCAATAGATAAATAAGCATACAATTAATTGCCACCAAAATACAATAAACAAATAAATGTAAGTAGAAATTAAATTATACTGTGAAACATAAATGTATATAAATCTTTTAATTAGCTTCTTTATTTATTTGCCTTTGTAATATTTACCTTATTTTGGAGGGACACCCCCCCTCCTTATTTGCATAATGAGGCAGAAATGCAGACAGAAATGTAAAAAGGGCAGAGAGAAATAAATAGCAGCAAAGAAATACCTAGGGTAAAAAAAATACAAAGGAAGAATAAAACAGACAAAAATATTATAATATGCACATAAATAAATACTTAAAAATATAAGTTATAAAAAAATAAAGTTGAAGATTAAATAAGGTAAATATTACAAAGGCAAATAAATAAAGAAGCTAATTAAAAGAGTTATATACATTTATGTCTCACTGTATAATT
>NW_015152110.1:14990-18004 GCF_000732505.1 Cyprinodon variegatus | reverse complement strand
GAGTAGAAAATGAAGGCTAATCATGTTTTGGGTGTACTATTCCTTTAAGAATTGTCAAATAACTCCTGTTAGTTTTTCTGATCACTGTCTGATTTGCTGCTCTGTATTTATTAAAAATGTTTGTTTACAGAGTCTACTAGCATTTTAATAAAGCTCTTTTAAACGATAGAGCTTTTAGAAAAGCTTTTGAGTATTTTTGGATCAGTCATAAACAATCAAAATCATTTTTTTTCTTGTGTCCAACAATAGTGGCATTATGGTAAATGACAAATTAAGCAGTTGTGTCAACAGTTCAGTCGCAATGTCACTGGAGACATAACAAGATCTATAAATGACTTGGAGACTCAGATAGTAGAGCTGCAGGGTTTGGCAGCATCTACAGGAAACCAAAGGTTTTTAGATTCCCTCAAAGCTAAAAAGGCCGTTCTGGCCAACCTGTTTGGCACAACAGCCAAAGGAGCCCTGGTCAGATCACGTTTCCTAAGTGTTACAGAGATGGGAAAAGAAAGATTGTTCACTCCCTAAAGACTGACTGTGGTTCTACTATCTCAGGTTCTTCTGAGATCAGGAAGTTTGCTGTCAGGTCTTCTATAAAGATCTTTTTAAGGGTGAACATTTGGTGAATCCAGTTGTGAGCGATGGTTTCTATGAAGGACTTTCTCGGTTGGATGCTGAAGCCAATTGAAAACTGGAGGCTCAGGTCACACTGCATGATTTGCATGCTGCCTTGATGAGCCTAAAGAATGGTAGATCCCCTGGCATGGACGGTCTTCCTGTTGATTTCTACAAGTCCTTCTGGTCTCTGATTGACGAGGACTTGTTGGACGTGATCACAGACAGCCTGCAAAGAGGTTGGCTGCCTCTGAGCTGCAGACGGGCAGTCGTTACTCTGCTTACAAAGAAAGGAGATTTACAGGGTCTAAGGAACTGGCGACCAGTCTCTTTACACTCTACGGATTACAAGATATTTTCCAAAGTCCTGGCTACCAGACTTAGAGAAGTTTTGTCTACAGTTATTCACAGAGACCAGACGTATTGTGTGCCTGGCAGGCTGATAAGTGATAATGTCACTTTAATCAGGGATGTTTTGGAAATCTCCAGCTCATTGGGCTTAGATATTGGTCTGATTTCTATAGATCAAGAAAAAGCTTTTGACCGGGTTGAACACCAGTATTTGTGGCAAACTTTGGCTGCTTTTGGTTTCAGCTCTGGTTTCATAGCTATGATCCAGGTTTGATATCATGACATTGCGAGTGTTCTTAAAATAACTGGAGGCTTAAGTGCTCCTTTCAATGTTTTAAGAGGTGTGAGGCAAGGCTGTTCTTTATCAGGGATGCTTTATTCTTCGACAATGGAACCTTTGCTTCATAAGCTGATAAAGATTTATGTGGTGTTTCTATTCCTGGGTGTGATGTCTCTTTAAAATAGTCAGCCGATGATTTAATAGTTCTAAACACACAGGAAGATATTAATGTTTTAGTGTTTTTCATTTTGGTTGTATCTCTTCTGCAAAAGTAAACTGGAGAAAGAGAGTGAGGCTATAACTGTAGGAAGTCTGTTGGGGGATCAACTCAGTCTGCCTGGTGGCTTGGTGTGGAAAAGGGGTGGCCTTAAATATTTAGGTGTGTTCTTGGGTAATGAAACTGTTGTGCAAAAAAAATGGGACAATGTATTGGATGTTAAGGGTCGACTTTTGAAGTGGAAGTGGATTTTACCTAAAATACCATATAGAGGACGAGTTCTTGTCATTAATAACCTAGTTTCTTCCATCATGTGGCAACGGTTGATGTGTGTTGATCCTCCAATTTCTCTTTTATCAAAAGTTTAAAGGGTTCTGGTAGATTTTTTTAAGGGGATAAACTTCACTGGATTCCTCAAAGTATCCTGTTTTTGCAGAGAGAAGAAGGTGGTCAAGGCCTGGTCCACCTGGCCAGCAGAGGTGCTGCTTTTTGTTTTCATTTTATTCAGAGACTGCTCACAGGACCTGCAGATCTGGTGTGGAGGAGTATGTCATGTTGCATTCTTCAGAGATTTGGTGGCAGGAGTCTGGATCTGCCTCTCTTTCTGATGGACTCCAGTAACTTTAACTCTTCTCTTCTTCCAGTTTTTATAACAGTATTTTCTCTGTGTGGTCTTTGCTGAGGAAGGATAGACAGCATCAGGCTGAGTCTCTGCACTGGTTGCTTCAGGAACCGGTTCTGTTTGGGAGTTTGTTGGATTCTCTTTGGGGGGCAACAACCTGCCCCAAACTGCTCCACACTGCAAAGTTTATTACCTTGGGAGGGTGGTGGAGCTGGCTGGACCTCGTCTGGATGATCCTGTTAAGCTCGCTGCTTTTTTTTGAGAATAAAATCAGTTTGACTTGTCGTTCAGCTTTTGTGCTACTGGGAGCAAAAGTTAGTGAACATCAATGTTCACTTTTGACTGATTATCATGAAGGTTCTTTGTCACCAAATCACTTGGAATCTTTTCCATCCTTTAGACTGTTTCCTGGGATAAAGAACTGCTCTGGCCCTTTTTTGGATTCGGTGGACAATAAAGGAATCTCCCTAGAAGGAGCTTCTGGAAAAGATATCTATAGGATGATTGTAAAAACTCTCAATCAACACAAACTGAAAGGATGCAGTGACACAGTATGAAGAACTAATTTCTCCTTAAAACCTGAATTCAAGCCTGAATGGAAATCATATATATATAAGCCTCCTCTAACGAAAAAACCTGCAGATTTACAATGAAGAATCCTTCATGGTATTGTAGCTGTAAACTCTTGTGTTTCTGTTATTAATCCTGCTGAGGAAGAAAAAATGTCCATTTTATGAACAGAGAGAAACAGTGTTTCATTGTTTTTCTGACTGTTCGTCTGTCGGCTCTTTTCGTGCTTTTGAGAACTATTTTCAACGGATACGGAGAATTGTTCACTAAACATGGATTTATGTGTGGATTTAGATTCACCGTTAAAAAAAGAGTAAATGTCAATTGATAATTTTATTGTTAGGAAAGGCTAAAATAGCCGT
>NW_015152110.1:11459-14880 GCF_000732505.1 Cyprinodon variegatus | reverse complement strand
AGAGACTGCTCACAGGACCTGCAGATCTGGTGTGGAGGAGTATGTCATGCTGCATTCTTCAGAGATTTGGTGGCATCGGTCTGGATCTGCCTCTCTTTCTGATGGACTCCAGTAACTTTAACTCTTCTCTTCTTCCAGTTTTTATAACAGTATTTTCTCTGTGTGGTCTTTGCTGAGGAAGGATAGACAGCATCAGGCTGAGTCTCTGCACTGGTTGCTTCAGGAACCGGTTCTGTTTGGGAGTTTGTTGGATTCTCTTTGGGGGGCAACAACCTGCCCCAAACTGCTCCACACTGCAAAGTTTATTACCTTGGGAGGGTGGTGGAGCTGGCTGGACCTCGTCTGGATGATCCTGTTAAGCTCGCTGCTTTTTTTTGAGAATAAAATCAGTTTGACTTGTCGTTCAGCTTTTGTGCTACTGGGAGCAAAAGTTAGTGAACATCAATGTTCACTTTTGACTGATTATCATGAAGGTTCTTTGTCACCAAATCACTTGGAATCTTTTCCATCCTTTAGACTGTTTCCTGGGATAAAGAACTGCTCTGGCCCTTTTTTGGATTCGGTGGACAATAAAGGAATCTCCCTAGAAGGAGCTTCTGGAAAAGATATCTATAGGATGATTGTAAAAACTCTCAATCAACACAAACTGAAAGGATGCAGTGACACAGTATGAAGAACTAATTTCTCCTTAAAACCTGAATTCAAGCCTGAATGGAAATCATATATATATAAGCCTCCTCTAACGAAAAAACCTGCAGATTTACAATGAAGAATCCTTCATGGTATTGTAGCTGTAAACTCTTGTGTTTCTGTTATTAATCCTGCTGAGGAAGAAAAAATGTCCATTTTATGAACAGAGAGAAACAGTGTTTCATTGTTTTTCTGACTGTTCGTCTGTCGGCTCTTTTCGTGCTTTTGAGAACTATTTTCAACAGATATGGTGAAATATTCACTAAACATGGATTTATGTGTGGATTTAGATTCACTGTTAAAAAAAGAGTAAATGTCAATTGATAATTTTATTGTTAGGAAAGGCTAAAATAGCCGTTTACATAAGTAGAAAGAGGAAGGTGGTGGAAGAGTTGAATATTGACTTGGTTTCTTTACTTATTAACCGGATCAATTCTAGGCTATTGATTGAATTAAATTTTTACAGATCAGTTTCAGATTTAGATACTTTGTGTCGCATCTGGAGTTATGGGAAAGTAATTTGTAGTGTGGCAGGAGGAGAACTCATTTTTGGGAAGGTGTTAATGTCATTTATTCTCTGGTGTAGGTTTTTTCTTTTTGTTGAATTTTCTGTTGCATAGTTTGTGATACTATGTCGAATATTTATGGAAAATAAATGAGTTATTATTATCTCTCTCTAATCCACTTCCTGTCCCCTCAGGTCGCAGCTTAGCTGCGCTCAGAGCTCTCCTATACCTTTGTATTGCAGAGGAGCTCCTGCAACTTTTAGAACAAAAATCTATGGGGAAAGATTATAATACGTCACCAATCTAAAGAAAAATGGAATAATGCTTTACTAGTCATTAAAGACTAAATACTTATGTTGCACATCTAAAAAATACATATTAATGTATTTCTAAATATTTTAATTGTAAAATTAGATAACAGGCATCCAGCGGAATATGAAAAATGCGAGTCTCTGGTACGGACAACCCCCAAGAAACCAACAAACCTCAGCTAGAAGCCGAGGCTGGAAGGAGATGAAAACAAACATCAACCGGAAATGTTTGTTGAAGCTAGGCTAATTAGCAAGACGGTTAGCATTCGCTATAAGGATGGGACTTTTTTGATGGTGAAAAATCTGATTTTATCTGGCGATTTTCTCATCATGGAATGTTTTTATTACAAATATGCTGGATTACTTTTTATCCATAGACTCTGACAGACAAATGAATGTAAACGATCTAAGATGGGTTTTATAATACTGCCTCGGGATCACTTGAAAGGTAGGAGGTTGAAGATTGATTTAATATGCTGCCATATCTTTATTAATTGTGCTTTGGTGCTCATGGTGTCTATAAACTTAACTTGGTTGTTGAATTGTTGAGAATCTAAGCTTTCTAAGGATGTATAACATTTTTCTATTGGTAAAAGTGTTATTTTCAAGTGTACTACTTTGTATAATGGTGTATAATGTAAATATGCACAAAGGAGTGCCGGCGATCGGGTGGATGTTAAGAGGTAGGGGGGAAAATCTGAAAAAAATTGTATTTCAAATAGGCCATATCGCCTAAATGTTCTTTCCACACATATGCTAATGTGCAATGATCTTTTATTAGTAAACTCTCTGACAGAGCAAAGATAGCAGAGTAACTCAAGCAAAATGTCAAATTAAAAATCAATATTAATATGGTTTAACCATCTGACCCCTCCTTTTTGCTGTCTATTGGAGTTTCTTCAGTTTGTTTGGTTAAATTTCCTTTTCTTCGTTTCTTCGGAGCATCTTCATTTGGTTTGGTCAAATGTCTCTTGCAGTGAAATCAAGTATCCTATCCTTTCTTTTCACGTGTCCAGAATGGGATACTGCATTTCCATGTAAGGGATCACCTCATCCTCCGGTACAGCCTAGACTTAATAACAACTGAATTCTTCTGGCACTGGGATTTTTGTTTTTACTGTTCTCACTTTATTTTATGGTTCAAACAATTATTACAGGAAGAAAAGAACATAGCACTCTGGCCATGCTGAATTGCTACTTTTTAGGAAAAAAAATGAGAAAGCTGCTCCAGATGGCTTTATCATTTAGGCCTGTTTTCCTCTTTCTTACTGCTTCTTTTTAATACAATAGAACAGAGAAATTTAATTAGAAACTCATTTAAAATCTGCTCAGCGTCTGACATTCAGCTGGGGTATGTCTCTTCCAGGCAGAGGTGTAAAGGAAGTGCTGCTGAGGGTAGGGTGTCTAATTACTTCCTCATTTGTCAGACAGTCACTGTGGTGTTGGATGGAAATGCTTTACTTTCTTTAATAATTGTTTGTGGGGAAACAAATTTAGGCCAGAATGAAGTTCATATCTTCAGGTTGTTTGACAGGATCTCCTCAAACTCAAGGACAGAGTTTGGTGCTCTTATTTGAAGTTTCCTTTTTTAACCATCAATAAAAAGTCTTTCTGCTGTTTGTCTTTCAGACCTGCTGCAGGATTCTGTTGGAAAAGAGGAGGATTTCTCTGACCAGCAGCTCTGTGGACAGGAGAGGAAATCCAGTTTGGACCAAGAGGAACCAGAAGCTCTGCAGATAAAAGAAGAGCAGAAAGAACCAGAGCATCCCTGGATAAAAGAGGAAACCATGGAGCTCCCCATAGGTGAGCAGGAAGAGCAGCTTGTTCTAAAGCAAGACATTGAAGATACAAGACAGAAACTTTTTCCATGTTTGACATGTAGAGAAAACTTTCTTAAAAAAGAACATTTAATGG
>NW_015152110.1:0-10712 GCF_000732505.1 Cyprinodon variegatus | reverse complement strand
AAAAATGTCTGCGTCAAGCTCACTGCGACTCACTGCTGCAGGAGTATAACCAGCGCTTTAGAGTGCCACAGCAGTCTAAGATCTCTAAAACGAAGACTCTCACGATCTAGAAGTAAAAATATCATGAATTTAGTGTATTTACCCTTAATATGAGTAGGTAAATGAGATGATTTGCCAATGGAATTATTCTTTTTACTCTTAAAATAAGATATTTAGATAAAATGCACTTGAAATAAGACAATGCAGTTGTGTTTTTTCTTATTTTAAACGGACTGAGTCATCAAATAGGATGAGCTTGAGCTGCATGAATCTTTGTCATGAGAATAACAAAAAGTTTGTCACAGGAATGTAGTATAGATTAGTTTTTACTCTAGGCTTGAAAGTGAAGTAGAAATAAACCGGGGAGGGTAAAGGTTGAACTTTTGTTTTGATTGAAGTCAACATTTCTTTTGCAGAATAATGTGATGGAAAATGTCATCTATGTTAACTTCACCCCGTTTTTCTTAAGATGTTCTGCATTACCCATGTTGTGTCTTCAGAAGAGGTGCATTATGTCTTTTTACCATCTTTTTTAATCTTCTCTACTTATTGTGTCTAAGGTGTCAGACAATCTAGCTCTGTACTGACGTCACTGAAGACAGAATGTTAGATAAAGAGTTGGATCGGACCAGAATGGGATGGAGCTCTGACTTTCTGGAGAGCACCTGCCTTTTCTTTTGGCCTTCTTTGATAAATGTGTGTGCTTATCGTCGTTTGGGGCTTATCCATAATGTCACAGTGGAGCTGGTGTCTTTCTCCAGCAGTGTCTGGGTAAAAGGCATGGCGAAACCTGGACAGTTCAGCAAAAAAAAAAAAAAAAAAAATGGAATAAAAAATTGTTTTAAAATGTCTTTAATGGTTAAGAATCTGCAAGTAATCCATTTAGAGAGATTCTAAAGCTTTGATGATAAAAGTGGAGGTCCTAACCTTGCCAGATGGCGGAGAATTAACCAGTCTGTTTTAACCTGCTATTGCAATGTCAGAGCTGCATTGCATGCTGGGAGATGTATTTCTAGTCTGTTAATGTGTAGTTAGATCAACAAAAGGATGATTAAAGTGAATTGTCCTTTCTTTAGCCTACAATAGAAAGTCTTTTTGCTGTGTTTGTCTTTCAGATCGCCTGCAGAATTCTGTTGGAAAAGAGGAAGTTTCCTCTGACCAGCAGCTCTGTGGACAGGAGAGGAATTCCAGTTTGGGACAAGAGGAACCAGAAGCTCTGCAGATAAAAGAAGAGCAGCGATCCCCAGAACATCCCTGGACAAAAGAGGAAACCACAGAGCTCCCCATTAGTGAGCATGAAGAGCAGCTTGTTCTGAAGCAGCAGACTGAAGAGAAAGCTTTCCCATGTTCGACATGTGGAGAAAACTTTCTGAAAAAAGAACATTTAATGGTTCACATGAGAACTCACACTGGTCAAGAGATTTATAAATGTCGGTCCTGTGGAAACATTTTCACAAAGAAATCTAAACTTGATAGGCACATGAGAATTCACACAGGGGAGAAACCCTTTTCCTGTACGATTTGTAATAAGAATTTTACTCAAAAGAGTAATTTGACTTCTCACATGAGAACTCACACAGGTGAGAAACCTTTTGCCTGTAAGATTTGTAAGAAGAAGTTTACTCAAAAGAGTAATTTGACTTTTCACATGAGAACTCACACAGGTGAGAAGATTTATGAATGTCTGTTCTGTGGAAAAATGTTCACAATGAAATCTAGTCTTGATAGACACATCAGACTTCACACAGGTGAGAAGCCTTTTTCTTGTACGGTTTGTAAAAACAATTTTACTGACAAGAGTAGTTTGACTTCTCACATGAGAATTCACAAAGATGAGAAGCCTTTTAAATGTCTGTTCTGTGGAAAAAGCTTCACTAAGAAATCTCATCTTGATTCACACATCAGAGTTCATACAGGTGAGAAACCCTTTTCTTGTACCGTTTGTAACAGGAGTTTTACTGTAAAAAGTAATTTAACAAAACACATGAGAACTCACAAAGGTGAGAAGCTGTTCTAAAGGATTTGTAACAAAGGTTTTAAACAAGAAGGTAATTAAGTGTTCAGATGACATTTATTCATACATGATGTGGAATGATTTATATTTAAAGACGCCACAGGAATGAACAGTCGAGGCGTTTTTCATGTTTGACTGGTGATAAAATGTCCATCTATAAACTCCTTCACCTCTTTACAAACTCACAGGCATTAATGTACAGCTCTGTTTACATAGAAACTAGAACAGATACAGTGTTTTATTGTTAACCTGGTAAATATTCATGTCCTGGTCAAATATGGGGCTTTGAACATTTAATAGTTAATTATTTTGGACCTGAGTAAATTAGATTTAAACAGCCAAAAAATCATGTTTCCCTACCAATAAAAAAGAAGTTTATATTCACGATTTCTTACTTTATCTGTGATGAAGGGAATAAAAATAATAAAGTGCAACGACAACATCTTGGTTACAGATGAAGCAAGTTTGCTGTCCATACAACAAGCAATTGAGAAGTTCTAGATGTCTAAATTAAAACAAATCCAGACTGAGCCCTACTGTGCCATTTTGGCATGGTGTGACACAACTTTTTCTGAATTAATTTATTCAAATAAAAAAAGTTTTATTTTTTGGACTAAGAAACTTTTGGCTAAATGATAAGCTATCAGCTGGATATATTGGGGTTAAACTACGGGACATCAAAGAAATTAGTGTAGAGGCTGGAGTCTGTAGTTCAGGTAAATTGAAGTCCTAAAACAAATAAACGTGTTTGTTTAAAAAGATAAACAAGATGTTGTTGCTGTCATTTTTGCTGATCAGTTTGAACCTGCTTTAACTTGGTTAAAAGCCCTTTTCTTAATAATGTATTAAAGAAATCTGACACTCCTCTAGAAATGGGAAGTTTCTCCTTTTAAAGATTTTTGAAAGTATAATTTTCCTTTGAACTAATTCTAATAGTTTTGTTCTTGATTCTGTAGATGTTCTATTTAACTGCTATGATTGAAAGAAAGTACTGCCTATTTTATAAAACTGGTTTAATGTATTATATTCTGCTGTGGATGTTTTTAATTATTGTAATCACTTCTAAATTGATGAACGAGCAACAATAAAAACCTCATGGATTGTAAATATTTAATTCTTTAAATGGTTTCATATAAATTAAAAACAACCTTTTTCCATGTTTTCTCTGATATTTTCAGACAAACTAAAGCTCTAAAATAAATAATTTAAAGGCATTCACCTTCTGTCTTCTCCAGTCTTTCCTGTTGCTCCTCCGTCAGCATGAATCTTTTTAGCTTTTTAGAGCCTGACTGTGTTCAAATCTGGCCACTGGATAAATCCTCCTTTACTTGTTGGAGAACTTAGATTAGGAAATAATGTAGGTAGTATTCAGTTGGTTTGGCAAGCAACTTATTGATGCCCATTACCGCCATCTACTGGAATGGAGTGTGGATCTTGATGTTATATATAAATTCTCCCACAAAACAAGAAATAAAATTATAATAAGTTAAAAAATCTTATATTCTTTTTATCAATTTTTTTTTCTTAAGGTAATTCGTTAAATAAAAAAAAACATTAAGAAGTAGAAAGTTTGTCCAAAATATCTTTTAATTATATTTAATTGCTTTTTATTTTCTTGTAATTGACTAATTCCCTTCTCGCAACAGAATATTTAGAACACACTAAGAAAACATGTTTTACTGCAATTTCCTGTTGGATGTTTTCCCATTTTAAATAATGTACTATTTAACCTTGTATGATCAAAACATAATCTGGATATAATGGTTTCTATTTCTTCCTGTTCTCCTCATTGCACCAACTTTTATTTGAATTCTGTAAAGCCACCTTCCCACTGCTTTTGCCATCTTTCCTTAACCCTTTGTTTGATAATAGATTTAATTTCTTCTTTACTAAATGGTATCATATCAATATAACCATTTTTTGTTGCCTGTTTTGCATATTTATCTGCCAACTCATTTCCTTTTACTCCTATATGTGACGGTATCCATGTAAAAATAACTTTTAAACCCATTGTCTGAATTCTATAAAATAAAAATGTAATCTCTAAAAAAGGTCTTGTCTACTATTAGAATGATTATTTTTATATTGAATATAATGATGAACTTGAATCAGAACATATTATCCTTCTTACAGCACAAACTTCCTCAATCCATCCTAAAGCCAAAATGATTCCCATCATCTCTCCTGCATAAACTGTCAATGGGCAAGAGGCGGGATACATCCTGGACAGGTCGCCAGTCCATCGCAGGGCAACACAGAGACACACAGGGCAAACAACCATTCACGCCATAAACTAGCACTCCATCAGTAATTCTTTTACATTTTTTAATACTGAATTTTGGAACAATGAATGACACCCCACTATTGCTATTGGAATTTTTTGAAGAATCTGTATAAATTTGGACATATCCATAGTACTTTTTGTCTAAATGAATTTTTACTGAAATTGGATCTAATAGGTTTTCTTTTTTCCCTTTCTCCAACAAAGTAAAACCAACAACAATATTAGGAATTCTAGATGGATGAACTGGTGAAAGAGGAACTGTTTGACTGTTTTTGTATAAGCTAAATCAAAGTCATGTTTTCTCTATTCCAACCAAACAAATTTAAAATCTTTTTTTTTTCCTTTTCCCAACTAGGTTTTAAAATTTCATGACATGGATGATTTCCAATATGTCCCTTTAAATGACACCAATAAGAAGTCTTTAACTGTAATCTTCTGAACTGAAGTGGAAGATCTCCCATTTCTACTAGTAAAGATGATGTTGGAGGTGTTCATGACCTCAAGGCTTGATACTGAATATTATCCAATTTTTTTAATAGTGTATCTGATGCTGATCCAAAAGCTATACTACCATAATCAAATACAGACCTTATTAAACCAGAATATATTGCCTTCATTGTTTTCCGCTCTGCACCCCAATCACTCCCCACCAAACACCTCATTACATTTAAAACTCTCTTACACTTATCCACTACTTTTTGAAGATGAATTTTCCAAGTAAAGTTTTCATCTAACCATAATCTCAAAAACTTCAATTCCTTTACTCTTTCTAATTCACGATTATATATTTGCAATTTTAAATTTTCAGACACTTTCGTCCTCGTACAAAAAATAAAATCTTTGTTTTGTTTACAGAAATTTTAAAACCCCATTTAAAAGACCAATCGTCTGTGATATTAGTTGCTTCTTGTGTCTTTCTAACAATGAAATAAAAAAATTCCCCCCTTTTCCATATTGCTCCATCATCAGCAAATAAAGAAAACCCCAATTCACTCTCCAAATTGTCAAACGTATCATTAATCATAACAGAAAAAACAAAGGACTCACTATACTTCCCTGTGGTGTACCATTTTCAACAAAAAACCTTTCTGATGGATGTTGTCCTATTCTTAATTGTATAGATCTGTCTCTTAAAAAATCATTGATCCACTAATTCCTTTTTTTTTTTTTTATTTAATTAAAAACCTTCTTTCCACATTATATCATAAGATTTCTCTCTATCAAAGAAAACAGCCACTCTCCTTATTAACTTGCCCTTTTCTAATTTCATGTTCTAAACAAAGAATAGGATCCATAGTGCTTCTACCTTTTCTAAATCCCCTTTGAAATGTTGATAAATCAATCTTTATTAATCATTCTCTCCATAATTTTACATATATGTGAAGTTAAAACAATCGGCCTATAACTTGCTGGATTTGAACGCTCTTTACCTGGCTTTAAGATTGGAAATATGATTGCCTCTTTCCATACCTTAGGAAAAAAACACTTCCCATATGTTATTATAGAAATCCAATAAAGCCTTTTTGGATGCAGCACTAAGCCTATTAACCATAATATAAGTAATATTATCTTTTCCTGGAGATTAATATTTTGAAAAAGAACAATTTAATAAGTCATTACATCTTATATTTTCTTCTAGTAAATCAACATTTTCTTTGATTGTAGAAATTCTTCTCATTTTTTCTTCTGAATTTAAATTATTACTACTGTGAACTTTAACAAATGTTTTGACCAACATGTTTGCCTTCTCCTCCTCAGTCACAGCAATAACATTTCCATCTTTCAGAACTGGATAACCATATTTATTTCTAATTCCATTCATTTAGTTTATCATACCCCAAACTTTAGAAGTTTTTGTTTCCCTACCTACCGAATTACAAAAGTTCACAAAAATAAACCTTTTTGGCATTTTTCACAGTTCTTTTAACAAGAGCTTGTGACCTTTTATATTTAAGAAAATTCAGATTTCTCTTTAACATCCTAAAAGCTTTATTTCTAGATTTAATTGCCAAATCACATTCCTTTGTCCACCATGTTCTATTTTCTTCTTATATTTTCCTCTTTTTCTTTAGATTGTTTCATGTGCAGCACTTAAAATTGCTTCACAAATCGAAAAATTTAGTTTATCAACATCCAAATTTATATCAACCTTTTGAATTTCTTCATCACTTAGTATTTTATATTGTCCCAATCAACATTTCCAAATTTCCATCTTTCTATGCTTTCATTTTCCATTTTACGCGTTTCTAAACCAATTTTAATCAGTATAGGATAATGATCACTTCCTGTAGTTCCCGTAAATCTAACGCGGATTCATATCCATTTCTAATTTTAATTCTAGTCCTTTCTCCATTATTAAGGCATATCAATTGTTTTCTATCCATTATTTCTTCCACCACTTCTCCATTGGCTTCATTCTTATTACCCCACAAAGTACTAAAAGCATTAAAATCTCCACAACAGATTAGACTTTTTCCTATATTTTTAAACATTTCCTCCATTTCATATAATTTTTTTTTTCATGGATTATAAAATTTATTATTTTAATACTCTCCTTATTTATACAAATTTCCACCATTGACCATTCTAGTGTTATTCCTTTTCCTAAAAATCTATACTGTATACCTTTTTTTTATATATAAATATTACACACCCTCCTCCATTTTCTTGTTCCCTATCTCTTTTAATACTGTCATATCCTGCTATCACAAAATCTAACTCAGGCTTAAGCCATGTATCTTGAACACAAATATCTGGTTGATTTTCCAAATGATTTAAATATCCTTTAAATTCCTGTCCATTTGCTAATAAGCTTCTTGCATTCCTTTGTAAAATCAACATTAAGGTTTTCCTCCACCTTGTTTTCATCCGTTTCAAGACTTTTAATTTATTAACTCCCAAGATTAATATTTCACTGGTAAAAAAAATTCTGCACCTCTCACTATAATCTTGATTTTCTCAGTTTTCTGCTTCACTTGGTCAGTACAATTGATAACATAGCCATGAATAAAATGAATTTATCCATTGTGATTTCCATTCCTGCCATTGTTCTTTGACTGGGACCAGGACTTGGACTAGTAGACACTGGTTGACTTTTCTGAACTGTTGTTTTTCTTTGAATGTTTTTTACTGCCTCTGCATAATAAATGTTTTAACTGTTTTCAACTGTTGAATTTCTGCTTCCTTTTTCCTTTCTTCACAGCCTCCATATGCTACATTATGCTGACCACCACAGTTCCAACATTTCAGCTGTACATCTGCTCCACATCCATCATAACGATGATCTCCACCACATTTAGCACATCTTTGCTTCCTTTTACACACTGATGCAATGTGACCATACCTTTGACATTTGAAACAGCGCAAAGGTGGAGGGATATAAAGTCTGACAGGAAAGCTCATGAAGACAACTTTTTACCTTATTAGGGAACACACCACCTTAAAACTCCACAAGTATCGAAAGAAAATTTTTTCCACATTCACAGATTTTAACAATCTTTTCAATCTCTGCACTTCACCACCCTGTATGTTTCTTCAAGTTTTTTGTCTTCTTGGAGTGGAATACCAGTGATTACACCACGTGAAACTCTATTTTCCCCAACAATTTCCCTTTCACTCACAACTTTATTACAAATGTTATCAATCTGCATGCTTTTATTCTTCTGTTCCTCAGATTTACACTTTATCTACATGTTTCCATCCCGCAAGATTTTCACAAAATCCACCTCCCCTGGTTTCTTTTTTATTTCTCTTGAAACTGCTATCGGACTTAGATTTATTTTCACATTTTCCTTCCTGAATTTAAGAATTACCTTAAATTCCTCATTTATCACTTTCCTCCTCACCATTCTGTTTTCTTCCTCTGAACTAAACTCTTCTAGACTTCTCTTACTATTTTGGCTTCCAATCTCTCTATCATCTTTCAGTTTTTTGCCCTACCTCTACCTCTTCCTCTACCTACCGAAATCGATTCATCAAAATCCATATCATCATCATCATCACCCCCATCTACCTTGGTTGTCATGCCGACCCAGTCACAATGCAGTTTATGCCAACAACGCAAAACAAACCCTTCTCACGGTCACAGCTCAACCCCACCCTCCTCGCTCTGTGCAACAGGTGCAGCAAGAAGCAAGCCGTTGATTTGTGGGCGGGGCAGACGGCTTTATAGCTGAGCAGGCCTCTGTAAGGTGCATGTGTCGCCTGGGAGGTTTCCTCATGAACGGGGCATCAAATGGGACCAAACAACTTGGAGAAGTAAATTGACACAGGCAAAAAGTTTGATAGAAAAGCGGTTTGAGCATAAACTGGTTTGTGACTCAAGTAGAAGAAGAAGATGATGATGATGATCATCATGATCATGATGATCATGATGATATGGATTTGAGTGGTTGGTCTAATGTTAGAGGAATAGGGAGAGGTAGAATTAGGCGAGAAAATTAAAGTTTGTTTGAGACACAAATGAGTAAAAAAACTTTGGAAGAAAACAGATCGGATGAAGGAGCTCCTGTAGTTTGGAAAAAGATTGTTAGAGAGGAAGTCAAAATCATTATTTAATTTAAAGAAGAGGATGAAAACAGACAGATTGGGCCGATAACATTATCCAGAGAGCTTAAGAAAAAGATAGGAGACATTTTCTTTGCAAAAACATTAAGAGATGGTAGTGTAATGATATTTTGTAAAACAGAAGAACAGAAAAACTAAACTTTGAACATTGAAAGCATTTGTGGAAAAAATGTGAAAGAAAAAAGAATTGTTGGAGAAAAGAAAGTAACGAGGGGAGTGATTAAAGAAATGCCTGTAAATGAAGATTTAGAAAAACTTAAAAAGGATATTTAGGATGTGGAGGTGAATCAGATAAAAAGATTGTTGAAAAAGATAAATAGGGAAAGAGTTGAAAGTTTATCAGTAATAATAGTATTTCAGGAAAATCCTTCCAGAGAGGATTAAGATAGGATTCATCAGCTATCCAGTTCGGCTCTACATCCTTCATCCACTCAGGTGTTACAAATGTCAAAGGTACGGCCATGTAGCGGCAGTATGCAGAGGAAAACATCCATCCATCATCTGACACACTTATTCCAATTGGGGTCACGAGGGGTGCTGGTGCCTATCTCCAGCAGTCAATGGGGGAGAGGTGGGGTACACCCTGGACAGGTCGTCAGTCCATCGCAGGGCAACACAGAGACAAACAGGACACACAACCATATCATAACGACACGTAAGGAGAATCTAGAGAAGCCAATTAACCTAACATTCATGTTTTTGGACTGTGGGAGGAAGCCGGCGTACCCGGAGAGAACCCACACATGCTCAGGGAGAACATGCAAACTCAATGCAAAAAAGGCCGGGAATCGAACCCAGAACCTTCTTGCTGCACAGCAGCAGTGCTACTCACTGTGCCACTGAGCAGCCCTGCAGAGGAAAACAAAGATGTCCAAAATATGTAGGTGATCATAAATATGAGGAATGTGGGGAAAATGTTCAAGATAGATGTTGTAACTGTGAGGGACAATATAGAGTGAGTTTTGGGGGGTGTGAAGTTAGAAAGAAAACCATTGAAGTGGAAAAAATGAAGACAAGCAATAATATCAGTTATGCTGAAGCTGTAAAAAGGGTGGAAGGACAGACTGAAAGGAGGAAGATAAATGTTCAACAAAACCCAACTCCTCAGCTAGCATCAACAGAGACAACTGAACGTATAGAAAAGATCATGTTATGTATTGCATATATGATCAATTGTGAAGATCAAGTCAAAACAAAACTGAGAAAATTTAAGTAATAGTAAAAGGAGCAGAGAAGTTCTTTGGAATCTAAAAATATTTCATGGGAACACATAAATTAAGGACTAGGAGTAGATGGGAAGTCAGAGACATCAGGAGAGAAAACACTGATTATTCTACAGTGGAACGCACAGAGCTTAATAGCTAATGGGCAAGAATTTAAAGGGTTCATTAAAAATCTTAGGAAAAAAACAGACATTATATGTATACAGGAAACCTGGCTTAAATCTAATTTAGACTTTGTTATTAAAGGATATACTGGTGTACGTAGAGACAGAAATGAGATTCAAGGAGGGGGTTGTATGATATTTCTAAAATCTGGAATTCAGTTTAGATTTTTAGCAAAAGGAGTTCAGTTAGAGTATATAGTTGTAGAGGTTTGGTATAAGAAGGAAAGTATTAAACTTGTACATTTTTATAATCCTGGTAAAAGGATCCAGTATGAAACATTGAATGAAACTGTTAATAATTTAAATGGAAAGGTTGTTTGGTGTGGTGATTTTAATGCACATAGTTCGTTATGGGGTACTAAAAATGATTGTAATGGAATAGTTATTGAAGAATTAAAGGAAAATTCCGGTTTTTAACACTT
>NW_015152109.1:99003-112456 GCF_000732505.1 Cyprinodon variegatus | reverse complement strand
AGAGCTGCACCATCCAAAGTGGGATGGATGCCGTCTCTCCGAATCAGACCAGGCTTTCCCCAAAAGGATTGCCAATTATTAATTTAGCCCTCATTATTTTGTTAATAATATATATATATCAGTGTGTGAGTGTGTGTGTGAATGGGTGAATGAATGTAGTGTAAAGAGCTTTGGTCAAGTCTCCTAACTTAAATAAAGGCGCTATATAAGTCATGCCATTTACCATTTTTAAAAATTTAGATTTTTTTGTGAGGAAATTACCACTAGGTTACCACATAACAGTGTCATGATCTGCTGTGAAAGCTGGCCTTAATTACTCATGCCTTTCACCTGCTTCACTCTTTCCAGCTCCTAATTATCACTCATCTCATCCACCTGCCAGTATCCCTTATATCGGGCTCTGTTCCAGCTATCATGGCCAGATCATTAGATTTTGTTGTCTGTACATTTCTGTTGATTCAAAGGTTTATATCCTGGATCCTGGTGGCCAGAGGAAAGAGGGTTTTGTGTCTGCATGGTCTCCTGCACGTCCACTGTTCGTTCCCTGCTGAGTCCTCAGGGTTTTTGGCTCTTTACGCGGGGAGCATCAGTTTTTATCCCCATAAGCCTGGCTCCAAGGTGGAGACCAGTTTAAAGGTCCTGCTCAAGTTCTGGTTCCATATCCTGTCTTGGCTACCCTCTTCCACTGAGCCTCCCTGTCTGCACCTGATCCTGTCTGCTCTTGTACGTGTCCGCCTGGTCACGCTTTTCGACTCTTTCAGACCCTGAACCTGCCTGGGAACTCTGGGATGCCTGGAAGCCTGGATCCTGCCTGTTCTGTCTGTTCCTGCCTGTTCTGTATCCCTGTCCAGGATCGGCTTCTTGCAGATCCCCCGGGACTGCTGCACCGGGGACACTCTGGGTGTCGCTTGCCGCGTCAGTCTTCAGTCCAGCGACTGGATTGCACCCCTTTCCAGGGAGATGGACTGAACTGTTTAACTGTTTGAACTGTTTAGAGTGTCAGAGATTGGGCGGTACCCCGCCCCCCTCCTGGAAGATCCGAGAGCCGCAGATCCTAGCAGCTTCACTTAAGTTTTGTTTGTTTTTATTTAATAAACGTTTTGAACTTTCCTACTGGCTGTCTCACCTTGAATACTGGGTCCTTATGTCTGGTTTTATGACAGTTTCTATTATTGGCCACCACCTACCAGCAGCTTACAAAGTAAATTGTAACTTGTGATCAGGTTAATAAAGTATTATATAACTGAACTCAAGATACATGTAGATAAGAGTTTAGTTAAGAAGATTTGCTTGCTGTATTCTAGGTTTTGTTTTCTTTTGTATGACAAGTAATAAACTGCTTTTTACTAGATAATAACTCATTAATTTATTGCTGTTGGTGAAATGCCTGACTTGTCTTTTTGAAACACAACACTTACCAAAAATCTTCATAAAGTGTTTCTTGTTACCTAGCAATATATTTTAACTTCCTTTGTTATTACCATGTAATTACAGGGTCAATGATGTACTGCAAAAGAAAGCTTTACCAGATCAATCTCCCCATAAAAGCTGATATAGCTGCAAAGGGTGAAGTTTAGCCGAGATGATTCACATCAAAGCAGTTTTGGATTTAATGTATCATTTATAAATTAAAGTTAAGTTTTGCAGTAGCCTCAGCCGAGTACTCACTGAGGTTTCTGAAGGGAAGTTAAGCTTAAAGCAATAGTGAGAAGGATTTTCAACCTCAGGAAGTCTAAAAAAACTGGCCAACATTTAGAACAAGGTTGATTTTTTTTCCCGTTGTTCACTGAGAATAAAATCTCCATACCTTTTTTTAATAAAAAAAGGAGTTAAAATCTTCTTTTTAAGATTTATATGTATATAATTTTATAAACCTAATACAAATTAATAGATGCCATCAGGAAAAATGCGATGTCATGAAGATTCATGAGTTTGAAAAGGTCAAGTGTCTTAATAATCTTTGCACAATCATTTTAGGAAATAGTTTGATTCACAGTTATTCTTCAGTATACTTAAATTTTTTGAATGAAGATTCAAGGCTGCTACAGATGTACATTATGTCTTTAGTTGTATTTGCGCATACAAAATGCTTCCTCAAGGACTTATGACAAAATCCACTTCTGTAAACTGTGCCATAGTTTATGTAGGGGTCAGTGAAAAGAATCATGTGTCACAGTAAAACACACTTAGTTCCCAGCTGAGAAAGGAAGCACCTTGAAAACTAATACAAATACTAGATAGTTTAGCTCTCTGGATTGGACTCTGAAGCGTATCTCAGTGGTATTTCTTATCTGCAATTGTTAATAAGGCCTGAGCAACAAAAACACAGCAAAGGTCACCGGTGATTAGAATGTTTCTTATTCTTATTCCCTCACAATAACTTGTTTTTTTTTTTTGGAGGTGTTATCATGCTGTAAATGAAAACTGAATAATATTTGCTAAACATTTCCTCTCTGGTGGAATTGCAGCATTTCTATAGAAATAAAAAGTTGTCTCTGCTGAAGCTGCTGCCTCTACTGTGTTAGAATATGTACACAGATTATGAAGGAGTATTAGGGCCACGCTCTTTTCTCTCTATAATAATAAAAAAGTATTCATTAGCACAGAAATTGCATTTCTATCTTAAATAAAACTCATAATTGAATATGATATTATATGATTTGCCTGTAGTGCTCTAAAAGTAGTGGAGTGAAGTCAGACCCCCCCTATAAAAAACAACCTATATCCTTTTTTAAAGGTCAGGATCTGACCCAGCATGGATAAAGACAGGTAGGACTAATTTACAACACTTTTTAGAAAAGGCAAAGAAGAATAAATAATCAGGGATGCACATAAAAAATAATATAATAAAGTGTACTTTTTCTAGCTGTTTGTTAATTTGCATATTTGCTTTTATATGAATAGTTTTTATATGTTAAAAATATATAAGATGAGTAATTGTGCATTATTTTTTTAGGTTTGTGACACCATGTTGGAACATGCAAAACACAGATTTACCGTCACAAAGCCTCAGAAGGGCAAAATGTATTTACAAAAAATAATCCTGTACATGACATTGGGGTTTTTGTTCTTATAAAGTGTTTTTATAACGTTTGTTTGTTGTTGGCATTCATATAAATATACTGTTGTGATAACTTAGTATATATTTGATTCGTTTTTGGTATATGTCTATTTTGAATTTATAGTCCCCTCTGGTGAAAACTCCACCAGCCGCCACTAGTTCTCAAAGTGCACAGCACAGTACAAAAAGGGCAACATGCTGTTCTTAGCATCCTCTTTAGTTAACTTGTTGTTTCTGTCCACTGAGTTGATCTGATTGGTGAACGCCTCAACTTGCTGGGCTCCCCAGTTTCGCCCAGTGTTTCCACCATCTATATGGCGGAGGTGGAGAGCAGAGCACTTAGCAAGGGCACAACCAACTCACTTGTTCAGATATATTGATTACACCTGGGTCAAAATCCAAACCTAGGATGGGCAAGAAAAAAACAAAAACAAGAAAACAAGTCCTGTTGCAGATTAAAAGGAGACCCATCAGACTGGTGAGTAAAAATAATCTTTCCAAACCTTTTTTTTCCTTTTTTAGCTAACAAAGGTTGCACTTAGTAGATATTCTGTGTCAAGCTCAACATTTGTCAAGAGGTTGTTTGGTTTCTCCAATATAAAAATCAGAGCATTCCTCACTGCATTGACAGCATACACCAGTTCAATGCTGTGAAAGCAGTTCAATGCAGTGAGGAATGCTCTGATCTTTATATTGGATAAACCAAAACCAAAACCAAGCAACCTCCCCACAGATGCATGGCTCAACACAAAAGAGCTTCAAACTCAACATTAATTCAGAAATTTTTAATTGAAAAGGCTTCCTGGATGGCGAGGATACCATCTTCAAACTTGAAAACCAAGTCCAGTGGATTGTTTTTGTACTTTTTTGGAATGACTATGACCTGGATGACTGAGAATCTTCACCAGCACACATTGATTTCTGTGATCTTAAACCAGTCTGCCCATTCTCATATTTCCACTTCACACAATTTACATTGATGTCGCTCTTAATTTTCATAAAATAAAGGGGATCCATGACTTTAAGGTGCCCCTTTTAAGTACAGTAAGTGAAGGATGAAACAGGGAGAGAGTAGCTAGAAAGCGTGCAAAAGGGAAAGTAATCAGTGATCAAATGATGAGGTGATGGAGTGTGAAGGGATTTAGGAAAGCAGGAGAGATATATGATGTGATGAGTAGGGAGATGGAGAGAGAGCTGGAGCTGGTTTGGAGGGGGGTGAATAGAGGGTACAAGGCTTTATTTAGTGCATGTCTGCAGGTGTTGCCTAGTAACAGAAAGGAAACAGATCGAGGATAGAAAGCTTGAGAGCAAATCCTCATTTATCTTTTTGCTCAAACTCTTGCTGTTGGCCTTAACCTCTGGCAATACCCCAGTACAACCGGTACACACACGAACACACACCGTGTTTCTCTGTGTCATCCCCCTCCTTGCACCCTCTCTTGCTTACCCGCGGCAAAGGCCCAGTCCCTCATTAACAGTCAGGTTGGTTGCTGTCCTCCTGTCAGAAAGACGCCTGGAAAAGGAGGGCAAGGGGAGAAAAGGCACAGATCAAATGGAGAAAAGTCGATTGAGGAGAGAAAGAAAACTGCAAAAGATAGGGGAAGAGGGGTGGTCATAGCCATCATCGTCTTTATTTATACATCCATCAATTTTAATGGAAATCTCTGCCTTGCCAGAGTTAAATGAGGACAGTGCAGAAATTTTATAATCTGCAGCATTTATAGGAGCTCCAATCTTAAGATTTTATAGCAGATTGTCTAAACTCAAAAATACAAACCTTATACCATAACACTATAACGCATTGACAGGTCTTCAGACTACAAATATTTCAGAATTGCTGGTTAAGTATGAACCAGTTTTAGTCTTAAAGACTCAAAGACATCCCCATCCTTTTTACACATTTCACAAAATAAAACAGAAAGAGACAACGCCATTATTCATTTGTCCAATAGACTTTTAGAATTTTGGCCCAAGTGTCAATCCCAGACGTTATAGACATAGACAGGCTGGGTGAATAATCATTGGCTCTATAAATAACCGGTGCAAGCATGATAAAGGTTGAATGCTTAGATGATAGAAGGCAGCTCTACTCCATGTCCCCATTCTCCAAACCGCCAGTTTCTGCCACCAACGTTATCCATTTCTCAGGACGCAGTGCTCTACATCACATGAACTGATATCTTCTCCCACAAGGTAGTAGTTCCAGGTGCAGGTTTCAGTGTTTGTTACATTTCCTGAGTTATTGGGGTAGAAGTACATGTTTTTTGGCCCAGATATTCATTTCTGCAAGACTGGAGAACCGGTTAGAAATGAAAAGAAAATGCTATGTTCGTGTTGCCTGTATGTTTCCTTTGGTTTGAATGATTTGAAACATTACCTTATGAAGATTATCAAACAAAAAAGCAAAATAAAGTAATATGAACATGACAAGGATCTGTAAACACATCTGCAGGATGTTTTGACTGCAGATCAGCAATCTGCATTGACAGGATATATACATAAAAAAGCAAAAAACTTCTTTATTTAGTTTCTACTGACTGCGGTCTTACTTACTTCCAGGGTTTCCGTTTTCCTGTATACATGAGATGGGGATTTTTCCATATTCTTTCACCCTTTTCTTTGTAAACAATTGGAGCAGATCAGGCAGGAAATGCACAAACAAGAGAAACACCACAAATGTTTGTTATTATAACTGAAAATAACAGTGTGGTTTGCACAGTATCTAAGCTTGACTCTGATTTACTACAGGAGCAGAAGAAGATGCTCTGAATACAGCTGTTTTCTTGGATATTGGTAGATAAGTTTAATGTCTTGACTCCAGTTGATTCAAGTAAGGCTGCCTGTGGTGTTGTTGAGATAAGAGAGGGTAAATGATGGGTTATTTAACTGAGCTGAAACTAAAGAGATAATGGCGGCCCTTTGCCAAACTGTTTGATTGCTTTGTCTTGAAGACTTGTCTTCAGTCAGTGTCTTTCTAAAGGACCTAATCCTGATTTATTTTAAAGAAGACACCCAGGGTGTCATTTTCTGCAGGTAAAAATATTACCTGTTTAACCTTTGTTTAAATAGAGAATTACTTTAAGGATCCTAAAATACCTCTAGGAAGTCCCAAAATACGGGCTGCTCAGTGGAACAGTTGGTAGCACTGCTGCCTTGCAGCAAGAAGGTTCCTGGTTTGATTCCCAGCCCAGAACAGGCATGGATTTTGCATGTTCTCCCTGAGCATGCATGGGTTCCCTCTGGGTACTCCGGCTTCCTCCCACAGTCCAAAAACATGACCGTTAGGTTAATTGGCTTCTCTAAATTCTGCTTAGGTGTAAGTGTGTGTGAGCGAATGATTGTTTGTTCTCTTTGTCTGTGTGTTGCCCTGCGATGGACTGGCAACCTGTCCAGGATGTACCCCACCTCTCGCCTGCTGACAGCTAGAGATAAGCACCGTGACAGAAAATGGAAGGATGGAAGTCCCAAAATATCTGAACCAGTTTAAGTAATTCATCTCCTAATTGTATTTTCTGTAATCTTTTATATCCAAACAAATGTAACCCCCCCCCACACACACACAAATACACATAACCTCTGTCTTTAATTGTCTACCTGTTATGGTTCCTATTTGTTGTTACTCTGAGTTTTCTGTTATCAGTTGTTTTGTTTTTATTTTCCATTATCTTCAAGCATTCTTTAGTTNCTCCTTGGTTCTGGTTTGTTTGTTATTTTTGTTGGATTTTTTGATTCCTGCCTCTGTACCTGTGGACCTCATTAAACCCACCTAAATTCACCTCTGCCTACTTGTCTCTGTATTTGGGTCCTCCAAACCAACACCAAATCGTGACAGAAGGATCCAGCCAACATGGACTCAGCAGAACCAAAAATTAAGGCAAGTGAATTCCTCAAACTCCTCAGACTTACCATAAATAATCTCTCCACCATCTCTCCACCCTGGGAGCGGGTGGAAACAGCAGAATCACTACTCAATCAACTTCAAAAATATCCAAAACTCCAGGCCTTTTTTCACGAAGCAGGATATATCGACCAGGTTAAATGGAACATTCAGGACACCTATGCAAAACTTTTCAATAAACCTTCACCACTCAAACCACCACTCCAAGACATAACTCAGCTTCCACCAACCTCAGAACCTTTCCCTACACCTTCACCAGCTGTGGGTTCCCCCCTGCCTTCTGCCTCCTCCAGGCGTAGGAACCGCCGCCGGGGAAAGAAGGACACTCCCTGTCCGGCGGGTCAGCCTGTCGCCTCCACTCCCTCTCCGGCGGGTCAGCCTGATGCCTCCACTCCCTCTCCGGCGGGTCAGCCTGACGCCTCCACTCCCTCTCCGGCGGGTCAGCCTGACGCCTCCACTCCCTTTCCGGTGGGTCAGTCTGACACCTCCTCCTCTCCTCCGGTGGGTCAGCCAGCTGCTAGCCTCAGTCCCCATCCTCACCAGATCAGCTCTTTCAGTCTCAGTAAGCACCTTCTTGACCAACAGCTAGCACCATCCATTAAAAGACTCAAACCAGGTCCACTTGTCACACCCCACGCAGTCAGAGCTCCCCATATACCAGAGTCAGACCTCTGGAACTTCTTTTATGGTGATAGGGAGGATCTGATCCCTTTCCCTCCATTGCCATCAGCTCCCCGCCTGCCAGACCCTATGCCAGATCCCGTTTGCGAACCAGTTAGCCTAGCACCAGAGGCCGTTAGCAGGCTAGTTAGCCTATGTGGCAGCACGAGTAGGTGAAGCTGCTACTCTGCCCTTCAAAGCAGGGTAGCCAGCGGGTGTCACAGCGCCACCTTGGGAGTTGCGCCCAAGGAAATAGATTGGTTTGTACCCAAGGAGAACAAGACTTCTTTTAATGCAAAAAAATAATTAATTTTATTGTTTTCTCTCTTTAAAAAAACCNGGTTTCAGCCAATACTAAGAAGGTTATTCAAGCCAGACCTGGCCAGCCGCGCGGGTTTGCTGTATGCAAATGCTAATTATGGCCATTAGTACAGCTGATCGCTCTCCACCTACGTCACTGTCCGTTTCCGACAATTTGTGGCACGACAAACGCGGACAAGCACGGGTTGCAAATTGTCGGAAACTGACGAAAATCAGGCAGATCTGCGGGAGTTTACGGGGGTTTACGGGGACGAAAATCTCACTTTTCATGCAGTGGAAAGTGCAACATGCTGTTCTTGGCATCCTCTCTAGTTAACTTGATGTTTCTGTCAACTGAGTTGATCTGATTGGTGAATGACTCAACTTATTGGGCTCCCCAGTTTCGCCCACTGTTTCCAACATCAATATGGCGGAGGTGGAGAGCAGAGAAATCAGCAAGGGAACACAAGGATAACACCTGGATCAAAATCCAAAACTAGGATGTGCAAGAAAAAAAAAAACAAGAAAACAAGTTCTGTTGCAGATTGAAAGGAGACCCATCAGACTGGTGAGTAAAAATAAACATTCAAAACCTTGTTTTTCCTTTTTTAGCTGACAAAGGTTGCACTTAGTAGAGCTTCTGTGTTGAGCCATGCATCTGTGGAGAGGTTGTTTGGTTTCTCCAATATAAAGATCAGAGCATTCCTCACTGCATTGGCAGCATACACCTGTTCAATGCAGTGAAAGCAGTTCAGTGCAGTGAGGAATGCTCTGATCTTTATATTGGAGAAACCAAAACAAAACCAAGCAACCCTTCCACAGATGCATGGCTCAACACAGAAGAGCTACCTCCTCTGGACAGGACTTTACTGTCTATTTGCACCTTAAGGACAAGGGACACTCATTTGAGGACCAGAATGTTGACATTTTGGACAAAGTAGACAGGTGGTTTAAAAGGGGTGTGAAGGAGCCATTTATGTTAAGATAGAAAAACCAACCTTAAAAAGAGGCAGTGGACTCAGGTTTCAGCTCTAAAAAAGCTACAATGCAGCGATACGGTTGATTGCCGCTATCATTTCAACCCCAATGAAGTGGATGAAACACCTACCCTGGGCAGCCAAGCCAACAAGCGCCCCATAACGACCCCCCTTTCAGAGGCATTGCCCAGTGTCAAGTATTGCAGGCTACCAAAGTACCCACAACAACTCCCTATTCCTAAGGGGAGGACCCGTTCTTCTCGTTCAATTAGCATGTTTTCTAAGTCTAAACAAGTTTTTGGGCTATTATATAAAACTCAACACTTATTTTGAAATTTTGAATTGAAAAAGATTCCTGGATGGGGAGGATACCATCTTTAAACTTGGAAACCAAGTCCAGTGGATTGTTTTTTGTACTTTTTTGGAATGACTATGACCTGGATGACTGAGAATCTTCACCAGCACACACTGATTTCTGTAATCGTAAACCAGTCTGTACATGACATTGCAGTTTTCGTTCTTATAAAGTGTTTTTATAAGGTTTGTTTGTCGTTGGCATTCATATAAATATACTGGTGTGATAACTTAGTATACATTTGATTGGTTTTTGGTATACGTCTATTTTGAATTTATAGCCCCCTCTGGAGAAAACTCCACCGGCCGCCACTAGTTCTCAAAGTGCACAGCACAGTACAAAAAGGGCATATTTCCACTTCACACAATTTACATTGATATTGCTCTTAATTTTCATAAAATAAAGGGGGTCCATGACTTTAAGGAGCCCCTTTTAAGTACAGTAAGTGAAGGATGAAACAGGGAGAGAGTAGCTAGAAAGCGTGCAAAAGGGAAAGTAATCAGTGATCAAATGATGAGGTGATGGAGTGTGAAGGGATTTAGGAAAGCAGGAGAGATATATGATGTGATGAGTAGGGAGATGGAGAGAGAGCTGGAGCTGGTTTGGAGGGGGGTGAATAGAGGGTACAAGGCTTTATTTAGTGCATGTCTGCAGGTGTTGCCTAGTAACAGAAAGGAAACAGATCGAGGATAGAAAGCTTGAGAGCAAATCCTCATTTATCTTTTTGCTCAAACTCTTGCTGTTGGCCTTAACCTCTGGCAATACCCCAGTACAACCGGTACACACACGAACACACACCGTGTTTCTCTGTGTCATCCCCCTCCTTGCACCCTCTCTTGCTTACCCGCGGCAAAGGCCCAGTCCCTCATTAACAGTCAGGTTGGTTGCTGTCCTCCTGTCAGAAAGACGCCTGGAAAAGGAGGGCAAGGGGAGAAAAGGCACAGATCAAATGGAGAAAAGTCGATTGAGGAGAGAAAGAAAACTGCAAAAGATAGGGGAAGAGGGGTGGTCATAGCCATCATCGTCTTTATTTATACATCCATCAATTTTAATGGAAATCTCTGCCTTGCCAGAGTTAAATGAGGACAGTGCAGAAATTTTATAATCTGCAGCATTTATAGGAGCTCCAATCTTAAGATTTTATAGCAGATTGTCTAAACTCAAAAATACAAACCTTATACCATAACACTATAACGCATTGACAGGTCTTCAGACTACAAATATTTCAGAATTGCTGGTTAAGTATGAACCAGTTTTAGTCTTAAAGACTCAAAGACATCCCCATCCTTTTTACACATTTCACAAAATAAAACAGAAAGAGACAACGCCATTATTCATTTGTCCAATAGACTTTTAGAATTTTGGCCCAAGTGTCAATCCCAGACGTTATAGACATAGACAGGCTGGGTGAATAATCATTGGCTCTATAAATAACCGGTGCAAGCATGATAAAGGTTGAATGCTTAGATGATAGAAGGCAGCTCTACTCCATGTCCCCATTCTCCAAACCGCCAGTTTCTGCCACCAACGTTATCCATTTCTCAGGACGCAGTGCTCTACATCACATGAACTGATATCTTCTCCCACAAGGTAGTAGTTCCAGGTGCAGGTTTCAGTGTTTGTTACATTTCCTGAGTTATTGGGGTAGAAGTACATGTTTTTTGGCCCAGATATTCATTTCTGCAAGACTGGAGAACCGGTTAGAAATGAAAAGAAAATGCTATGTTCGTGTTGCCTGTATGTTTCCTTTGGTTTGAATGATTTGAAACATTACCTTATGAAGATTATCAAACAAAAAAGCAAAATAAAGTAATATGAACATGACAAGGATCTGTAAACACATCTGCAGGATGTTTTGACTGCAGATCAGCAATCTGCATTGACAGGATATATACATAAAAAAGCAAAAAACTTCTTTATTTAGTTTCTACTGACTGCGGTCTTACTTACTTCCAGGGTTTCCGTTTTCCTGTATACATGAGATGGGGATTTTTCCATATTCTTTCACCCTTTTCTTTGTAAACAATTGGAGCAGATCAGGCAGGAAATGCACAAACAAGAGAAACACCACAAATGTTTGTTATTATAACTGAAAATAACAGTGTGGTTTGCACAGTATCTAAGCTTGACTCTGATTTACTACAGGAGCAGAAGAAGATGCTCTGAATACAGCTGTTTTCTTGGATATTGGTAGATAAGTTTAATGTCTTGACTCCAGTTGATTCAAGTAAGGCTGCCTGTGGTGTTGTTGAGATAAGAGAGGGTAAATGATGGGTTATTTAACTGAGCTGAAACTAAAGAGATAATGGCGGCCCTTTGCCAAACTGTTTGATTGCTTTGTCTTGAAGACTTGTCTTCAGTCAGTGTCTTTCTAAAGGACCTAATCCTGATTTATTTTAAAGAAGACACCCAGGGTGTCATTTTCTGCAGGTAAAAATATTACCTGTTTAACCTTTGTTTAAATAGAGAATTACTTTAAGGATCCTAAAATACCTCTAGGAAGTCCCAAAATACGGGCTGCTCAGTGGAACAGTTGGTAGCACTGCTGCCTTGCAGCAAGAAGGTTCCTGGTTTGATTCCCAGCCCAGAACAGGCATGGATTTTGCATGTTCTCCCTGAGCATGCATGGGTTCCCTCTGGGTACTCCGGCTTCCTCCCACAGTCCAAAAACATGACCGTTAGGTTAATTGGCTTCTCTAAATTCTGCTTAGGTGTAAGTGTGTGTGAGCGAATGATTGTTTGTTCTCTTTGTCTGTGTGTTGCCCTGCGATGGACTGGCAACCTGTCCAGGATGTACCCCACCTCTCGCCTGCTGACAGCTAGAGATAAGCACCGTGACAGAAAATGGAAGGATGGAAGTCCCAAAATATCTGAACCAGTTTAAGTAATTCATCTCCTAATTGTATTTTCTGTAATCTTTTATATCCAAACAAATGTAACCCCCCCCCCCACACACACAAATACACATAACCTCTGTCTTTAATTGTCTACCAGATGCATGTACCTTAACAAGATATACATGTCTGTAAAAAGCACACATTTAACAGCATTTGTCTTACTTCATGCATCTCAATTTATCTAAATAGCCCCCTAGACAGAAAGATCACCTTTTGTTAAGACCCCAAAACGCTAAGAAGCAGGGCTTGAATCTTAAACACTATTTACATAAGACATAAATTTGGGTATTGCGCCATTTGGAAATGATTGGGAATCGATCCTGTAGCTTTTGCAGGTAGAGTGCAGTCAGAGCTGATCGAATGACTCCAACCTTATCCAGTTGCACATGCGTACATTTGGACAGCCAAATCAAACTAGACCAAATAATAAACACGTCTGGATTCACATTCACACGAAGCTGGCTTCTTGTGAATGCTGCTTGTGAAAGAGACTAAAAATACATTTTTCCCAAATGCACTGTGCCATATAAAATATTTATAGCCAGCTCTAGTCTGCTGAGAATGGTAAAGATGCTACGTAGAGAGAGAGAGAGACAGAGGGGGAGGACGTAGCTGGCAAAGCTTACTGTAGATCCCATCCTAATGCCAGACCTTACGTAAGAACCGGTTGCAGTTTGGTAGGGGGGAGTGCAGAGTTTACTCTGTCTGGGTTTAACACATATGTGTGTGCAGAAAAGGGGATCTCTTTCTACAAGAATTTGTATTTATTACTCAAATTTTGCTCTGCTAGCTGTAACATTCAACTATGGTTTTTCAAAGCTTGGATTTGCAGGTGTAAATTTAGATTTCACTCAAAAAAAATGCGGAAATATTTTCTCTTATATGCAACGAACCCTTTGTATTACATACACAGCCAAGATAGCATGTGCATTCCCCCCCATTTATTAAAGATTCAGTGTAGAACTAGGAACCTTTGGCTTACTCTTGTTTCTGTCACAAAGGTCCCTGAGGGTGAATGTTATCATTGACCCTCAAAAATATCACAAAATTGTAACATATCTAATTCAACTTGGCAACAATAAAGGACTAATCATGCCATAATTAAGAAAACATAAATCAATAAATTACATAAGTATAAATCATTGGTGAGATAATGGCTTGAAAGTGAGCTTTTAAATGCTAAAAAACTGATAAAAACTAGAAATATATATATAAATTGATAAATAATTCTGATGTAATAAATCTTTTATGTTAACTTTTATATTTTATTTCTGCACTTTAATTCTCATTTCTTAATCAAACAAT
>NW_015152109.1:95974-98505 GCF_000732505.1 Cyprinodon variegatus | reverse complement strand
AGTGGCTCTTCTTCGTTAGTAGTAGTTCGCTAAAGGTTGGCTTACAGAAAATGCAGCCTAGTGCAGAGCAACAGGGGATTTAACCTTACATTCCCAAATTTATTGTTGATAACATTCGAATATAAGTTGGTATTTCTTGTGAAAATATCACAGCTTGATTTTACATTAAAAGATCGTCGTCCATTGATTGCAAACTGACCGACAGGGAACACATACTGGATATGAGCTGACATCGCACCTTGTCCAAACCTTGCAACGCCCGGCAAATTTACAAAGGCTACACAGGATGATCTATTAGCTGAAAAGTAATATCTATATACTACCAAATATCTTAACTCATTAATTTAAAAAGAATAATTTAAACTTGTAAAAAACATGATATTAAATTTTTTTTACATGGATCTTGTGCTTAACCCCTGGACCATCACTGCACTCCAACAAAGAAGGGTTTAAATCTTAAAACCAATATTTATATTTTATAACAGTTCAAGCTTTGAGAGGGTTGTTCTTTCACTCAGTGTCATGTTTTTGTGCTCGTATGCTTCAGATAATGATTTGATTTCTAAGTGAGTCAAGTTACTTTAATAATTAATTTATTCAATTATTAAAGATGCACAAAAATGAGTAACTATGTAAAAAAGGCATGTGTCTGGTACTGAGCTCTCACATAGTTGTTGAATTTATTTATTTTTTCTCATATTCCCTTTAAACAGTTTGCTGAAGTTTTTTTTTTTCTTTTACAGTTTTTTTTATAATGTTTTTTTTTTTTTCACTCTATAATACAAAAATAAAATGCATTGTGTTCCAACAGCAAAAACAAATTTCAGAGTGAACACCAAATTCCCCGGAGAGATGCCACTCAATCAGTCATGGAAGAATACTTCATATGTAGGGAACAAAATTGCATCTTGCAGAGGGAGACTTTAACTCATCATATGCTGGAGATGTAGCATTGCTCAGCTTAAGCTCACAATTTCTGCTATCCCATACAGCTAAGAGGAGCACAGTATTAAGGTCATTTCCTTGACAATGTTATGTTCATCACGTGGATACCAAACCATTTTTCTAGATTGTATAGACAGCATAAAAATCTATTACATTATAAACTCCATTTCCCACTGACTCTGTGGCCATAGGAAAACATGTATTCTTGTGTGCATGAGAGCGTTACATGATGTGCTTAAATCCAGTGTGTGGGGGCAGAGGAAATGGAAAAACTCCAAATCAAATCTTTTCTAATGAAGTGTAAATGACTGAGAGAAGAAACTGTTCCTCTCTGCTTAATAACTGACTTTCACTATGTGTATCTCGTTTTTGATGGGCTTGGAGATGGGAACAATTGTTTGTGCAATTTTCAGCAAGACAGCAGAAGTTGCAGTGCAACAGTTTTTCTTGTAAGCACACCACGCGTTTGTTTTTTGAAGAAACTGGTTTGTTACTCATCCAAACCTCTTATTTTTCATATTTTTTAATAATCACATAATAACAGACAACTCCCAGCAAAGTTTGGACCTCTCTGAACATGGATAATGTTGTTTTGTTTTTCTTTCTATTGCTGATACTGACTGTTTAATCAACCAAAGCTTAGAAGATTGCTTCAATAATCATTTATTGAACGTGAATCCAAAATAAAATGCATTGCATCTTTTACCAACAGGAAAGGATTTAAAATGAATATGGCTTCTAAATAGAAGCTGACCGCTGAAAACCTTGTTTTTTTTTTGTTTTTTTTGTTTTTTTTATCAACCGAAAGCCAATAGGATCAAATGCCTACCTTATCTTAAAGATTGAATAATAAAGAAAAAAATACACCTCAAGTCTCAGACTGAGGAACAATACCTTTTAAAGCAGCTTTTTATGGTGGTTTAACCATCAAATTGTAATTAATTGTAATAAATGTGCTAAATGGAAACACAATCTCTAAAAAAACAAAAAAACAACAACATGTTTTTCGATTAAAAGTTTTTAGGTTTTAATGGGGCGGTTTTTTCGGTGGTGTCTACATTTTTATATTTCGCAAAATTGAAATGGAAACACCTATTTACATCACACAAGCGATGTGATCTTAAACTGGACCTTACTGCCTTGTAAAAAGGCAAAGAAGAAGACATGCATTCGTTGGAAGATGATGGCGCCCCCTGGAGCTGTGGCTCAAAAATGGACACATGTTTACATCTGAGTTATTGGGTAAACAAACATAATCAGGTGCAATTTTGATCATAGTTACTTTTTAATGGAAATACCACACTTGCTTAACTTTGCATTTTTGAATTTAGCATAATATCGACATAGTTTTGCATATGTGTATTGGAAATGCAGGTTATGTCTGTATTAAAGTCTAAAAGTTGATCCTTACATGTTTTACCAGTACTATGCAAGTGAGAATTTATTTGTTTGCATAATGTGTTAAAGGAATAAGGTGGACACAGAAATCTTGTTTGCTTCTATAAAATTACCACCTTGGTTTGTTTTTTGATAATCACAGAGGCAATGTTTTTGGTCCCTCAGGAGAATTTTAAAACCTTCCTTTA
>NW_015152109.1:93063-95528 GCF_000732505.1 Cyprinodon variegatus | reverse complement strand
TTAGTGTGAGGGATTGCATTCGAGTCAATGAGTCAATGCAATCAACTGGTTTTCCTTAGACAGAAAATCAGTTTGATTGTATGATCTGGTGAACTGTAAAGTGCCTTGAGATGACGTGTTGTGAATTGGTGCTATAGAAATAAACTGAATTGAAGTGAATTGAATTGAGAAGTTTGAACAGTTAACTCAGGCAATATTAAGTTAATGTTTTAGCTAGATTCACAGGAGAAATTCAGAACTTTTCAGGTGAGTCTTCATCAAACTGACAGCAAAGAGGAAGAACAGTGGAAGCAAGGAACAAACATGAGTCGGCCAACTGGTTCCCTGGAGAGGAGACAAGAGGTGAGCAGTGAAGCCAAATGACTCAGAGGTAGTAGATCTGATTTCCAGTCATGGAGCAAAACAAGCTTTCATCTACTCCTCTTCAAGCTGCTGAACACATCCGCTACTCTATAAACTGCAGATCATCAGGCCCAGATTTGGCCTGATAATCTCCAGCTGTGAGGACACACCTAGTTACACCAGGAAATCAGATGTTTTGACACGCTCACACATCAATCTGTACACAAAAACAGTTCAAAGCCTTGGAATTGACATTCTTTTAACATAGTTCTTATTTTCCATAACCAATCATTACATTTACACTAGAACAAAATGTGACAGGTGCACCGTCAAGTTATACTGACCATTTTCCCACAGGTTCTTAGTTAAAGTCTTATATGTAAGTTTTTCGATGCTCTGATTTTCCTCCTCTATTTCCTTTCAATTATCTAAGCTTGGAGAGTGAACCATTTCTAGGTAATTGGCTTTTTCATCATGCCAATGGAATCTTAATCAAATATAGATCAAATCTAATTAAAATGAGATTACACATTCTATTCTGATAATCTTAAACACAATCACCTTACAGTAGCCATATGGCGGTATTTAAAATCTAACAAAGCCGTCATTAAGCGCTTAGTTTATTGGCAGTGTTTCTATTTTTCAAGATGTTCTCAATAGTCCAAATGGTTAAGTATAAAACTCTTTCTCTATCACGTAAAGTGAAATCAGAATTACTGTAAAATTATTGAAGAAAAAAACGTTTTCAGCCACCCCAAAGTTTAAATACACCTCAAGTCTCAGACCAAGGAACTATACCTTTTAAAGCAGCTTTTTATGATGGTTTAACCATCAAATTTTCTAAATTGTAATTAATTCTAATACATTTGCTAAATGGAAACACTACAATCTCTAAAAAAAAACTAATGTTTTTTTATTAAAAGCTTTTAGGTTTCAATGAGGTGGTTTTTGGGTGGTACTTTTTTTGGTTTTTAACCGAAATAAAGTAATCATTCATTCATTTCAATCTTATTTTTCTCCTTTTCTCTTATACTGTTTAAATGAGATAAAGTCAGCTCTCGTTGACTTCTTTGCATGCCTGATTTTTTTTGTTACTTTCCCATTTTGTGGATAAGCCAATACACACAAAAATGCTCCACTTTATAATGGTAATGCTCATTTCGCTGTTGTAAGCTGTAAACCTCTTAATTTTGTTTTGTATACACTCAGTGTGTACAAAATGACAATAAAGTTTGTGTTAGTCTAAGTCTAAATGCGGTTTAGATGTAATGAGAGCTTTTGTTATGGTGCTTTTTCAAACAGCTGAGTGTCGATAAATTGCCAAACAGTCATGAGTTCTTGACTCTGTCAACAAAACAAGGCAACTCAAGCATTACTTTCTTTTTCATAACCAGAATCAATTTAATTGGTCAAGCATTTGTGCACAAAAAAGGAATTTGACAGATTTTTCATTGCTTACATCGTAATCAACACTCTTCACCATAACCACAGTATATGTATTAGAAAGGCACTAGTCTGCATCTGCTCATTGTAACTGTAGATAACATCTCAAGGTCGGGGATTCCGTCTTTGCCTCAAGCAGACACATGTTCATGTGTGTCAGAGATAGATAGCATTGGGAAAGCAACAGCTTCTATGTTGGTCCATTATGCATTCATTGTTCTGCAAACCCAACTTGCCGGTTAAAGTCTAAACAACCTCTGATTATGACGTGTGGGGTCGACACAGATGTTAGTAACTATGTTTTTAGCCCTGGACCTGTACAGGTCATGGATGGAGATAAGGTCAGCTCTCTTAGACTTCTTTCCATGACAGATTTTTTTCGTTACTTTCACTTTATCTTGTGGATAAGCCAATACATAGAAAAACAGATTTGAACAAAAAAGACTGAATGATGATTCAGCAAAATACAGTGAAGTTGTGTCTTGGATGCCTTACTTTGAGCACATAAGCCCCATTTACACTACCCTTGAAAAACCGATCCAGGCCGAGACCGGTCCTGGCTTGGATCTGTAACCAGGCGAAGCTCAGTTTTGACGACCGTTCACACGTCACACTTATCTCGGTTATCTCGACGCCTCGACTCCTCGCCTCCTAGTGACGATGTGCGGTATTACTGCTAG